>NC_053441.1:26864851-27175333 GCF_007990345.1 Gossypium hirsutum
TTTTAAACGATCTCGAGAATTAAGAAAAATCGTGCCCTAACTTACTGGGCCTATTTATTTCTAAAACAAGATAATAAAATACTTTTAAATAAGCATTTTCATCCGCGTATCGGGATTTGAGACATTGTGTCCTACTACTGGATATGATTCTCTTCTCGAATCGTGAATATCCCCTTTTTCCTGAAAATTTTCAATGTTTTAATACAGGATCATTTTTTAAAATTCTCAGGTCTCAATTTTTGACATAAGACATTAAGTAATCAACTAGTACCAATTTTGGACGTATCGAGGGTGCTAATCCTTCCTCGTGCGTAACCGACTCCCGAACCCGTTTTTCTGAATTTCGTTGACCAAATTGTTGGTTTTAATAAATCAAACCGTTTATTAAAAACAAACCCTCTTCGAGGTGATCCAATCGCACCTCATAAAAAAAAGAGGATTGGTGGCGACTCCCCGTTTCTTTTTTTTCAAAACCCAAGTCAACCCCATTTTTCATCCTAAAAAATGGTGTCAACGCTTGGACGACTCCACTGGGGAAAATAAGAGAGTCAAAGCCACGTGTTGATTATTTCTTGTCTTTCTCTGAAAGTGGAAAATTTCGATTTAAATTTACGATCCTCTCATTGCATCTCTTTTGTTTTGAGTTATATTTTTTTTATCGTGTTCTGTATTTATTTTATACCTCTGCCACATTGCATTGCATGACCGCTGGTCATACCCTTTTTAAGTGGAGTGAGAAGCTACGCCTTCGTGAGGTTTTCACCTCCGCATGGGATAGTGAATCGCTTTCGGGATATACCGTACCTATGTCTTCGTGAGATTTCATCTCCGCATGGCCATAGGGAAATGTATCCCCTGAATCGAACTCGGTCCGTATAAGCTATATGGGTGAGGATCGAGGAATTGCTGGTTCAGGTCCCTACTTTAGAACAAACCAATGTAATGGCCATAAGAACTGACCTAGTAGGCTACTCAAATTTTATGCTTACCTAAATGAATTTTTTTATTGTCGTTTTTTAAATCTTATTCTGTGTTTAATGTAATTTACTTTGTTTGTGATTGCATGGCTTTTCATTCTAAAAGAGGTGTCGATTTAGTTCAGTTTTGGTAGAAGCTTATCATGGAAAAAGGGTTTTTTGATAAGTAGAGGATAATGTGGCTGTGCGAATATGGGCTGAAACGACACAACGAGAGAAAGGTGATAGTCTTACCGAAGGTACGTGTCAGAATTATGGGATTTTACCCGTATCAGTGTATCCAGAATGACCTTCGAGAAATGAAAGAATCTGGATCAATGGGATGTCGAGGCCAAGCAGCTGTTCTATTGTAACTACGGTGACCTACCTTATCTGCTTAGTGTCAAGTGGACAAGTATTTATTCCGAGCCCTTGCTCAATTTTGGAATTCTGCCTACAGTTGTTTCACTTTTGGGAAAGTAGATTTGACGCATACTGTGGAAGAGTATACGACCTTGCTTCGGTGCCAAAGATTCAGGTCGACAAGGCTTATTCCAGAGCTGCTTGTGTCCCTCCGTTGTTAAAGAAATTAATGAACATCACTGGGATGAGCGAGCAGTGGGTCGCTGCCCGGATCCAACAGAAGGGCGACAGTAAATGTGTTCCTTGGAAAAGTTTGCGAGATTTGGTGCTTGTACATCCTGACTTAAAGAAAATGGCCGATGTCTTCGCTTTAGGTATCTATGGACTAGTGGTTTTCCCCAAAGCTTTAGGACACATAGACGAGGCTGTATCTGATTTGTTTGATCGGCTTAGTAAAGGGGTTACACCGGTTCCGGCAATACTCGCTGAAACTTTTAGATCCTTGAATGCGTGTCGAAAAGCAGGGGAAGGAAGGTTTATTGGATGCGCGCAGCTCTTATTGGCATGGTTCCATAGCCACTTCTGGAAAGTCGAAAAGGTCTCTTATCGGGTATTCTCTGATAGCTACTCCCCTCTAGGAGAATTGGTGGCCATGCCAAGACGGGATGATATTTCAGAAGGAAAATGGATAGAGATGCTCCAGAATCTCCAGGATGAAGATATTGAATGGAGGGCTCATTGGTTAATTCCTGATGAGATATTGTACCGATGTGGAGATTTTGACTGGGTTCCGCTGCTCGGGATATGGGGAGCTATCGGATATGCTCCTCTACTCGTATCAAGACAGTATAGATCACGACAATTCATACCAGCAACGCAGGGGTTGGCCTATTGTGATTTTTCCTATAGGGAGGAAAATTACAAGAAGAAGGTTCGAGAAATATCTAGTGCCTGGAACCAGACTCGTCGAATGAAGATCTTAGCCGTGGGTCCGACAATTACCCCCGAGTATAGTCAGTGGCGTGATCAAAGGATCAACGACAACATCCCGGCGTCAAATGCAAAAACTGCTCGATCTTTAGAGGAACACTTACAAGTTTTGCCTTCTGAGATAGAAATCATCAAACAAGAATTTGAAAAAGGAGTTTAGAATTGGGGAAGAAGATAGAACAACTAGAGGAAGAAAAAATGCAGTTAGGACTGGATGTGGACATTCAAAGATTAGAGGCCGATAAATTGAGAAAAGGAAAGAACAAAGCAGAAGAAGATTTGGACAGCCTGAAGACAAATTACAAGAAGTTGCGTAGGTCGGTAAGAGCTGCTGGCTTGGGTAAAACGCCAGAACAATGGCGACAAGAAATTCAGGAGGAAAAGACGAAAGCTAATCAATGGGAAAAGAAATTTCAGGATACTCGGACTCGAGAAGTCGCCTTGGGAAAGAGTCTACTAGTTTGCCAAGACGAGAGACGGAGTGAAGGTCCGGATAACTGAACTAGAAAGATCGCTTCACCAGTACTGTAATCATAATGCTACGGTTGAATTAATGGCGAGCTTTGACAAATTGAAGAATTAAAAGGACAAATAGGAGGGCTAGAGAATGCATTGCAAAATAGTGAAATCCGGATAGAGCTTCTGGAAGAAAATAATGAGCAGTGGCAAAGACAATTCAGTCGGTCTCAAGAGCAGATTAGAGAAAGAGATTATATTATGGAGAGGCGGTAGCTCAAGTGCGCGAAGTAGCTGATCATCTGCAAACTCTGGCGGTTCAGGCTGATCTATTAAGTTTGAAATATGAGTCAAAGTCGGACAGGGGCCGAGAATTAGCTTGGCTTCTTAGAAAGGTTAAGGCTTTGAGTATAAGGGCAAAGCCATATATGTAGTCTATTTTATGTAAAGAAACTCTTTATCTAGTAAAGTTTTCTAATGAAGTTGAATTAGAATCAGTGCCTCTTTTTCTTTGCATTCTTTTCATGCATTGCATCACATCATATGCATTAATGACCATTTAAAAAAAAACCTAATCGAATAAAATCATTTCAGTTAACCTGGAAAACCAACAGAGTTACGGCACCCGAGCTAAGGCAAAAATTATGGACCAAAGGTTGGAGAAGCTAGAGCGACTTCAAAAAGAAATGCAAGACCAGTTGCAGGCGCAAATGAAAGAGCAAATGGAAAAGATTCAGCGTGACATGGTGCAAAAGATGGAGGAGTCCCAAAATGATCTGGTGGCTAAGATGACGCAATTATTGAAGGGAGTAGATAAGGGTAAAGGTCCTGTGATTGTTAGTGAAGAAGAAAACAATGGTGAACCACTTTATCCTCCAGGTTTCACACCTCCGCATGTGCAAGTACAGACTGAGCTGCATCCGCGGAGACCCTCTGTGTCGGTTAGGCCCCAGCAGTTCCAAGGCGATGCTTCAATCCCAAGGAATTTTCAACCCGGTGCGGGCTTTAATCCCGGTGATAGCCCGAATAATATTGCTGTCCCAGATCTTGATGAGATGGTTGAAAAGGACAAGGCGAAGGAGGAATTTCCAAAACAATTTGAGGAGAAATGGAAATGGATAGAAGAAAAGTTTAGGGCAATAGAAAGCATCGAAAGCTATGGAATAGATGCAAATGATCTGAGCTTGGTTCCGGACTTGGTGCTCCCTTACAAATTTAAGATGCCGGAATTCGAGAAATACAACGGGACTAGTTGCCCAGTATCCCATATTACTATAAGAATGACGGGGCATATTAATAATGATCAATTATTAATACACTGCTTTCAGGAAAGTCTTACAGGAGCGGCGTCAAAGTGGTACAATCAGCTGAGCCGAGCTAAAATTGCTACTTGGAGGGATTTAGCACAGGCTTTCCTGAGACAATACAATCATGTCTCAGAAATGATGCCTGACAGGATAACTCTGCAAAATTTAGAGAAGAAATCAAACGAAAGCTTCAGACAATATGCGCAGAGGTGGCGAGAGGTGGCGGTTCAGGTGCAACCACCACTTTTGGAAAAAGAGATGACGACGCTTTTTATTAATACTTTGAAAGCCCCGTTCATCACTCACATGTTGGGAAGCGCTTCAAAAACTTCTCGGATATAATCATGAATGGTGAAATGATTGAGCATGCCATTAAAAGTGGAAAAATAGATGGAGGAGAAAATAATAGGAGGGCACCCCCGAGGAAAAGAGAAAATGAAGTGAATAATGTGAATGCTTATGGTAGGTCAATTACCGTGAATCAACCAAAGAAAGTGGTTGCTAATCAACAGGGATCATCAAGACAAGAGTCGAAAGCTAGGCAAACTACTGAAAAGCCCCAATTCACGCCAATCCCGATGTCATACAAGGAGTTGTATCAGACTTTATTCGATGCACATGTTGTTGCTCCTTGTTACTTGAGTCCTCTACAACCCCCGTATCCAAAATGGTATGATACGAACGCACAATGTGATTATCATGCGGGAATTTCTGGGCACTCGATAGAAAATTGTACTGCCTTCAAGAAGGTAGTAGAAGGACTTATCAATTTAGGTGTTGTCAAACTTGACGACTCACCTAACGCAAAGAATCCGTTACCTAATCACGCAGATAAGGGGGTGAATATGGTTAGCGAAGGTACGGGAGAAGAAGTCAAGACTGACATTGCTGAAGTAAAAACTCCATTGAAACGGGTCTGGAAAGAAATGGCGAAAAGAGGGTTGGTTATTTCAGATTCTGAGGAAGGGCATGAGATGGGAAATTATTGTGAATTTCACCATAAAACAGGGCATGAAATCTAAGAATGTGAAGGATTCAAGGCTTTGGTTCAAAGCATGATGGATAACAAGGAGATGAGGTTTTATGAAGATGCGAAAGAAATGAGAAGCATATGCGCGACAGAGTTGGGAACAAAGGCTCCAAAAATAAATCATCCTGTGGTCATTATCTCACGCCCTAAGGGTAATGAGGTTAGGGCTCAGGTAACACCGAAAATTGTAATCCAGAAACCATCAAATTTCTTTTATAGGGATAACAAAATGGTGCCGTGGAATTACGGGTGTAATGTCACCATTTTGGGAAAAGAAGCAGAAAGAAACCAGGAAATAGGTTCTTACACGCGCAATGGAAAAAGATATGACGCTCAAGCAGAGTCGTCCAGGGAAGAGAATTGGAAGAAAGAACAGAGGAAAGGGAAAGCAGTAAAAGTTGAGCCATTGGTAAATGAACCAATAAAAGAAGAGGAGGCAAAGGAGTTTTTGAAGTTTTTGAAACACAGTGAATACAGTGTTGTCGAGCAACTGCACAAACAGCCAGCCCGCATTTCTGTATTAGCTTTACTCCTAAACTCAGAAGTACATCGGAATGCACTTTTAAAGGTGCTAAACGAAACATATGTGGCTGACGATATTTCGGTAAACAAGCTGGATCGGTTGATCAACAATATTGGTGCTGACAATTTTATCTTCTTCAATGATGATGAAATACCATCCGGAGGAAGAGGTTCTACTAAAGCCTGCATGTTACTGTCCGATGCAAAGGGTACACACTCCCGGGGGCCTTGGTTGATAATGGATCTGCACTAAATGTATTGCCTTTGTCCATTCTTAGTCGATTACCAATAGACAATTCGCACATGAAAGCATGCCAGAGCATAGTAAGGGCATTAGATGGAACAAAAAAGGAGGTTATGGGGAGAATTGAGGTACCATTAAGGATTGGCCCAGTCGCTTATGAGGTGGATTTCTTGGTAATGGATATTAAACCTTCCTACAACTGTCTATTGGGAGACCGTGGATACACTCAGCAGGGGCAGTACCTTCATCATTACATCAGAAGGTGAAGTTGGTATCGGAGGATCGGTTGGTAACGATAGATGCAGAGGAGGATATTATCGCAATGATGACTAGCGATGCACCTTATGTGGACATCAACGATGAGGCACTAGAATGTTCTTTTCGGTCGTTAGAATTTGTGAACGCGATGTTTATTGCGGAGGGAAATAGAATTCCAATACCGAAAATATCCAGGACCACTGAGATGGGATTGCGATTGATGGTAGGAAGAGGAGCCTTACCCGGGAAAGGATTGGGAAATATCTTCAGGGAAGGATTGAGGCACCAATGCCGAAGGAAAAGTTTGATAGATTTGGTTTAGGGTACAAGCCAGACATGAAGCAGAAAAGAAAGAAGTAGACAAGAGACAAGAGAAAAGAAGGGCGCGTTTGAATGGACATGAAGCTAAGTGTGAGCCTTTAAACTTTCCCCACATATCTACATCTTTTGTGTCGGGAGGATTTATTCATTCTGAATGTGGAGTGTCCGGTAGCGGCATGGGAAGATTGTTGGAAAATGTTTATACCAACGCCATAAAAGCAACGGAAAGGAGGGCCTTGTTGGAGATCTGCCCTTATGAGCCTGGAAGCGAGCTAAACAATTGGACTGCTGAAGAAATCCCTGTAGTCTTTAGGGCTTATTCAGAGTAATGCTCAAAACATTCCTGTTGTTTGTTGGCCTAGAAACGATATGAAATCTTTTGTGAAATAGGCATTGGGCCTAAGTATCATTATTTTAATGAAATACGTGTCTACGTTCATCTCAATCAGTCACTTTTTTTTCCTTTTATATTTTCCATTTGATTGATTGTCTTACAAATAATTCTTTCATTTGTAATTCTTTTGCACAAACATATTCATAAATTTATATATTCTTGGTATATTCTTTGATATGCCCTCATAGGTCTTCAGATATCAATGACATGAGTGACGCTGCCTCAAACGCGGAGCCTATTTTTGAGCAAGAAGTGTGTTTAGAGGGATCCCACGACTTTGAAAATGACGAAGATTATGATGCATCTCCGGACTTGTTAAGAATGGTGGAACAAGAGGATAAGCATATCCTACCTCATAGGGAATCATTAGAAATAGTGAGCCTAGAGGATGGAAAGGAGGTGAAAATTAGAACTGAAATCACCGCAAAGACAAGGCAAGACCTCATTAATTTGCTCCGAGTGTTCAAAGATGTTTTCGCGTGGTCGTACCAAGATATGCCTGGGCTAAGTACTAACATTGTGGTGCATCGTCTGCCCATAAAGGAGGATTGTAAACCCGTTCAACAGAAGCTCAGGAGAATGAGACCTGACATTGTGTTAAAAATAAGAGAAGAAGTCAAAAGACAATTCGACGCTGGATTCTTACAAGAAGTCAAGTATTCGGATTGGGTAGCCAACATCGTCCCTATTCCCAAAAAAGATGGAAAGGTACGAATGTGTGTGGATTATAGGGATTTGAACAAGGCTAGTCCAAAGGACAACTTTCTACTGCCTCACATTGATACTTTGGTAGATAACACGGTGGGCTATTCATTGTTTTCTTTCATAGATGGTTTCTCTGGATACAATCAAATAAAGATGCATCCTGGGGACATGAGGAAAACCACATTCATTACCTTATGGGGAACATTCTGTTACAAGGTAATGCCCTTCGGATTGAAGAATGCGGGAGCAACATATCAAAGAGCTATGGTGACTTTGTTTCACGACATGATGCACAAGGAGATCGAAGTCTATGTTGACGATATGATCGCGAAGTCCAGAACGGAAGAAGAGCATGTTCAGGTCTTGAAAAGGTTATTTTTGAGATTAAAGAAATTTCAGCTCAAGCTTAACCCGGCCAAATGCACGTTTGGAGCCAGATCAGGGAAGTTATTAGGCTTCATAGTTAGCAAAAAGGGGATCGAGGTTGACCCAGACAAAGTAAAGGCAATACGAGATTTACCTCCCCCGCGCACTCAGAAGGAGGTTCGAGGCTTCCTAGGGAGGCTGAATTACATTGCTCGGTACATCTCACAACTGACAGAGAAATGTGATCCAGTATTCCGGCTCTTAAAGAAACATAATCCAGGTGAATGGGATGAAGAGTGTCAGAGGGCTTTCGATAAGATAAAGCAGTACTTGGCTAATACTCCAGTCTTATCACCTCCAAGTCCAGATAGGCCATTGATATTGTATCTAACAGTGTTGGAGAATTCCATGGGATGTGTATTGGGCCAACATGATGAGACGGGAAAGAAAGAAAGGGCAATATACTATCTCAGTAAGAAATTTACCGATTGCGAAATGAGGTACTCATCAATTGAGAAGTTGTGTTGTGCTCTAATCTGGGCAACCCGACGACTGAGGCAGTATATGTTGTATCACACGACTTGGCTGATTTCAAAGTTAGATCCTTTAAAGTATATGATGGAATCGACTGCTTTGAACGGGAGAATGGCTAGATGGCAGATCTTGCTCTCAGAATTTGATATAGTATATGTCAGTCAGAAGGCCATAAAGGGAAGTGCAATAGCCGATTTCCTAGCTAGTAGAGCCTTGGAGGACTATGAATCTTTGAATTTCGATTTTCTAAACGAGGACTTGATGTATGTGGCGAATACTGAAGAAAATCCTCAAATGGATCACGTATGGAAGTTAAATTTCGATGGAGCTTCAAATGCTACGGGTAATGGAGTTGGGGCAGTTTTGGTATCCCCAAGTGGAGATCATTATCCTGTTGCTAGCAAGTTGGACTTCGATTGTACAAATAACATGGCAGAATATGAAGCATGTATTATGGGCATTCGTGCAGCCATTGAACGGAACATTAAAGTACTGAGAGTATACGGGGATTCAGCGTTGGTGATATACCAACTCAAAGGGGAGTGGGAGACTAGAGATCCTAAGCTAATCGGTTATAGAAAACTAGTTCTTGAATTGGCTGAGGAGTTTGACGATATCACCTTCTATTACCTCCCACGGGAGGAAAACCAAATGGCTGATGCATTAGCTACTCTAGCTTCGATGATTCAGGTGAATAGACTTGAGGCAATGAGGCCTGTTCAGATGAGTATCTCTGAGACCCCGGCTAATTGCTGCAATATTGAGGAGGAGGGAAAAGATGATTGTCCTTGGTATCAGAGTATTCTACAATATGTGAAGAATCGGGAATACCCTGATCAAGCGACAGAGAATGACAAAAGAACTCTGAGAAAGATAGCCATTGAATATGTCTTAGATGGAGAAGTGTTATATAAAAGAAGGAAGGATCAAGTACTGTTAAGATGTGTGGATGCTGTGGAAGCCAAGAAAATTTTAGAAGAAGTCCATGAGGGTATTTGTGGGACGCACACCAGTGGTTTCACGATGGCCAGACAGATCATGAGATTTGGGTACTATTGGCCCACCATGGAAGGAGATTGTATTGATCATGCCAGGAAGTGCCACAAATGCCAAATTTACGGAGACAAAATACACGCGCCTCATTCACCTCTTCACGTCATGACCTCTCCTTGGTCGTTTTCCATGTGGGGTATGGATGTTATTGGGCCAATATCACCAAAGGCTTCTAATGGGCATCGCTTCATCTTCGTAGTAATTGATTACTTTACCAAGTGGGTGGAGGCTGCTTCATATGCAAATGTCACGAAAGCAGTAGTCAGCAAATTCTTGAAGAAGGAAATCATTTGTCGATATGGAATGCCTGAGAGGATCATATCCGACAATGCGATGAACTTGAATAATAGCACAATAGCTGAAGTTTGTAGCAAATTTAAAATTAAGCATCATAACTCATCGCCTTATCGTCCCAAAATGAATGGTGCAGTGGACGCGGCCAATAAAAACATTAAAAGGATTGTGGGGAAAATGACTGAAACCTACAAGGATTGGCATGAGAAATTATCATTTGCTCTCCTTGCCTATCGAACATTTGTTAGAACTTCTACTGGGGCAACGCCTTTTTCTCTGGTTTATGGAATGGAGGCAGTATTACCCATTGAAGTTGAAATCCCTTCTCTACGGGTGTTATCTGAGTTACAGTTGGATAAAGCCGATTGGATCCAATCTCGGTACGGTCAGTTGAACCTAATAGAGGAAAAGAGGCTAAGAGCTATTCACCATGGGCAAATGTACCAGAAACGAATGATGCGAGCCTATAATAAAAGGTTCGCCCCCGAGAATTTCGTGAAGGGGACTTGGTACTAAAAAAGATTCTTCCTATGCAAAAAAATTTTAGAGGAAAATGGATGCCAAATTGGAAAGGCTCTTATGTTGTAAAGAAGGCCTTTTCTGGTGGAGCTTTGATCCTATGCGAGATGGATGGCAAAAGTTTACCAAATCCTGTAAACGCAGACTCCGTTAAGAAATACTTCACTTGAAAGAAAGGGGAACCAAAGTGAAAACCCGTGAAGGGCGCTTTGCTTCCTAAAAAAAAAGAAAAAAAAGAAAAAAACTTTGGGGAGGCTAAGGTGAAAACCCGTAAAAGGCACTTTGAGACCAAAGAGGGCTTGAGTCGAAAACCCGAAAAAGGCGGCTCAAGTACTGGGCAGGATTGGAACATCAGGATTTGAGCGGATCAAATTTTGATCGGGGGCATATGATTATCTTGCTTTACTTGAACCAATAAGAAAGGATATGCAACGTCTTGGAACATGGACAGAGTATTGCAGATCTCCTGAACACATGTCAAACTCAGAAGGGTCTTCAGAAAGTTTGTACAGAGAAACTCAAGCTGCGATAACTGGGGCACCTAGTTCTTATGTGTATTCTTGAAAATACATTCTTTTATTTTCTTTCTTTCTTCCTTTCTTTTTGTGAAAACGCACATTCTCAATCCACTTCTTTGTTAACCTTCTTTCGCCATCTTTGATGTTTTATTCGAGTTATGATCAGAACTAGCTTTATTCTTATCCATTGTTATGATCTTTTTGCAAATATGTTGCATAGGAATAATGATTAACAAACTAATAAAACTTTCAGGAAAGAAGTTTTGCACATTACTCTGGAAAATTTCTAAATAATATAGGGACCTGAAATATAACTATTGTTTAGAAAATACCAAGTTTAAAAGGTGAAATATCTAAGAAGGAAGAGTCTAAGTTAAAGACTATCCTTTCAGATTTTGTTGTTTAAACATTGATTGAACAAAATGACAAGCTGTCGTGTTACAAAGCTTAAATGAACAAGCAAGCAATGATCATCAAGCAATAGGAAGAGGTTACCTCGGAGAAGAGAGCCTTCACTTGCGCATAAGACTTTGGTACGACACCTTGAGAATGGTGTAGGAAACCAGAACGGTTCAGATCCTATATCCCCGAATTGTGATAAAAGAGGACAGAGGAAAAGCCACATATTTCTACCCTTAGATTACTGTGAGAGAATGATGGTACAAATTTTGGCGTCCCAGTGGATATAACTTTGAGGTTTACAATGGGGACAGTCTGGCTAAATGTTTCTTCAGAAAAAAAAATCAGTCAAGCGAGAAGGCGTTGCAGCACGTCAGTCACAAAGCCTTAGTAAACTTCGAGTAATGACAACCTAAGCGAGATCATTCTCGGAAAAATAAAATTCTGCATTCATGCAAACACCATTCACATATGTCTAGTTAGGAGCATTTGTTTCATTTTGATCATGTCATCCTAATCATTAGGCATAATTAGGTTTATTATACAGGTCTTATCTCCCTGAAATTACAGTGGAACAGACCAAAGAATTTCAGATCCTATCTCCCTGAGATTACAGTGGAGCGGATTAAAATAAAGGATCTTATCTCTCTGAAGTTACAGCAGAGTAGATCGCATCAGGTCTTATCACCCTGAGGTTACAGGGGAGTAGACCGAAGAATTTCAGATCTTATCTCCCTGAGGTTACAGTGGAGCAGATTGAAGCCAGAGATCTTATCTCTCTGAGATTACAGCGGAGTAGATTGAAGCTAGTAATCCTATCTCTCTGAAGTTACAGTGGAGCGGATTAAAATAAAGGATCTTATCTCTCTGAAGTTACAGTAGAGTAGATCACATCAGATTGAAGCCAAAGATCTTATCTCCCTGAGATTACAGTGGAACAGACCGAAAAATTTCAGATCTTATCTCCCTGAGGTTATAGTGGAGCAGATTGAAGCCAGAGATCTTATCTCTCTGAAATTACAGCGTAGTAGATTGAAGCTAGTAATCCTATCTCTCTGAAGTTACAGTGGAGCGGATTAAAATAAAGGATCTTATCTCTTTGAAGTTACAGTAGAGTAGATCACATCAGATTGAAGCCAGAGATCTTATCTCCCTGATGTTGCAGTGGAACAGACTGAAAACATAAATTTCGTTCCCTTGCGAAGAAGATTAAAGCTACAAATCAGACCTTCCTGAAGTACAGTAGAGTGGATCGAAGCAACAAGGCACAGTGGACGGAATGAGGCTACCTGAAGAAGAGAAGTGTCAAAAAAAGTCAAGACTCGGCAAGACCGGGCAAAATTGGCCCTTTTGATGTCTTTGCTCTATTCTCGTTACACGAAAATGAGCAAAGAGGGGCAGCTGTAAAAGTCCATTTTTGCCCGGGCCCATACCAACAAAATAACCCAAATAATAAAACCCAAAACCTAAAATCAACCTAGCCCAACATCCAAGCCCAATCCCAAAACCCTAGACTCCCACTTGCCTCTTCCCATTCTCCCATGTTGTCTGCCACCAGCACCACTCCCACTCTCCCATGTTGTCTGCCACCACCATGCCTTTTGCCGCACCTGCAAACAAGCAAAGGAAAAGGACAAAAAAATGGAGCAATAAACATTAACAAAATATTGTATTTTTGGCTATAAAAAGCCACAAGCAAAATCGGACCAGGGGGAAAAAAAGAGAAACAAAAAAAAGGAGGGGGGGACTTTTGTAACAAAAAAAGAGAAGATTCGGCTTTTGAAAAAATTGAAAGAAATAAAAAAAGGGGCTTTAGAAGGTGATTCACCTTGTTTTTTTTCGTTTTCTTTATTTTCGTTCTATTTCGGTTTTTCTATAGTATTTATTTCTCTTTTTTATTATCATTCAATCAACACACATATATATAAGATAAAAAAATAAAAGTAAAAAGGAGTTTACCTGTTTCCGGCGGCGGTGGAAAGAGGAAGAACCGAAAGGTCTCTTTCGATTTCGGCCCTTTTCGCCGGGATTTCGGCTTTTCTAACCCCAGATCTGGACTCTATTCGCAAAAAGGAGAAAAAGGGAGCTTTTTTGGTTTTCCGGCCACCGCGAACGGCGGCGTCGTCGCCGGCGTCTGGCGACCGGTGCGGTGGCCGATGGCCGGCAAAGGGGGCTCTTCCTCTCTTTTTACGGACACAAGAACAATAAAAACATGAACTTTGAATCGGAGAAGTAATTTTCGTTTCTTTATTTTTGTGTGTTTTTACATCTAGTTTGATTTCTTTTTATTTCTTTCTACTTACGAAAATAAAAACAAAAGAAATAAGGAGAGGAGAAACTCACCGGAGTTGGCCGTGACCGTGCCGCCGGGGCTTCTCTTCCATCGTCGGCCGTCGGTCTTGGTGGCGTGGTGGCACTCAAGGTGTTAAGAAACCCAAGTGTTGGGTGTTTGAAAAAATGGTGGTTTGAAAGAAGGCAGAGCCTTTTTCCTCTAGCAAATTCAAAAAGTGAAGGAATAAAAATATAAAACATTTTTGGTCTTTTTTTCAATCATGAACGGCGCATTAGTGGGGAATCTTGCACATGCTTGTCCTTAATGGGTAATTTATGCATTTAGTCCCTCCATCTTGCGTTGAAATGTAATCAAACCTTTTATTTTTTTTCGATTTGGGCCGCGAGTTTTGTTTCTGTTTCAATCAGGTCCTTTGACCATGTATGGTCCTTTGCGCTGAAATGTTGCACTCTAGGACTAGGGAATATTTCCCTTTTCAGTCCTTCCCTTTTCGCGCGCCTCACATTTTAATCCTTTACTCTATTTCATTTTTGATTTCAGCCCTGAGATTTCGTTTCCGTTTTGATTTAGTTCTATTATTATTATTATTATTATTACCTATTTGTTTATATTTATTTTATTTAAATTTTCGGCACATATATACATATACATGCGTATATTTTTGTGATATACATACATTGTTTTTATAACATATATACTTATATAGTTTATATATTTTACAACTTATGTACATATCTATATATCTATATATATATTTTCGTTTTCCTAAATATATACATATTTATATATAATCTTTATAGTTTAAAATATACTTTTTTTATAAATCCGTATATACACACATATTACTATTAATTTATATACATACATATCCTTTTATTTTATAAGTATATATATTTTTATATGCACGTACATACATATTTTTGTATATCTTAATTTACATAAATATATATATACATTTTCAATATATTTTTAACATGTATCAAAATTAACGTATTTATTCGTATACATACGTATATTTTCATTATTTTTAAACTTTAATTTGTACATACATACTTTCTTTTATTTTTCAACATATATATATACTTACTTTTATATGTATTTTATTATTTTCATATTCCATAGTTTTATACACCCATATATATGTACATATTTTATATATACACATTTATCGTTTCTTTTATATATTAAAATATACTTTATACATTTTGTTAATTTATATATATACATATTTTAGTTTATGTCTATATATATCTTTTTATATTTAATTGTATTTGTTACTTATTTATTTCATTTTCGTTATTATTTTGAATGAATGTTTTAATTTATTTGTTTATATATATTGTTATTTTATATGATTGTAGGTATGACTTCTATTTATTTTATATTGTTGCTATTGCTCGTATTATTTTTTATTTTTATGTGTATTATGATTTTACCACGTATAACAACAATGTAATTTGCTTTCACATTTTTTACTACGATTTTCGTGTTTTATTTTACTCGATATAACAAAATTTGTTTTAAAAATATTTCGTATTTAGATTCGAAAGGATCGTACTCTAACTTACTGGATTTCGATTTTCATAATAAATCTAAATACACGAATCTTTTCAAACTCAAGTTTTTAAACGATCTCGGGAATTAAGAAAAGATCGTGCCCTAACTTACTGGGCCTGATTTATTTCTAAAACCAAGATAATAAAATATCTTTTAAATAAGTATTTTTCATCCGCGTATCGGGAATTTGAGACATTGTGTCCTAACTTACTAGATATGATTCTCTTTCTCGAATAACGTGAAATATCCCCTTTTTCCTGAAAATTTTCAACGTTTTAATACAAGGATCGTATTTTTAAAATTCTTCAAGGTTCTCAATTTTTGACATTAAGACATTAAGTAATCAACTAGGTACTAATTTTGGACGTATCGAGGGTGCTAATCCTTCCTCGTGCGTAACCGACTCCCGAACCCGTTTTTCTGAATTTCGTGGACCAAACTTGTTGTTTTAATAAAATCAAACCGTTTATTAAAAACAACCCCTCTTCGAGGTGATCCAATCGCACCTCATAAAAAAAAGAGGATTGGTGGCGACTCCCGTTTCTTTTTTTCAAAACCCAAGTCAACCCCATTTTTCATCCTAAAAAATGGTGTCAACATAAAGGATGCAAAACCAAATGATCAGATAAACCAACAAACTTGGCAAACAACAGAGATGTTAAAAATAAAAAATATATATAGCCATTAAGGCTCAAAAAATAAATATAACAAACAATTATGTGCAGCTTTAGTAGCAGGTTGAACCATACTAACAAACAATCTCAATCATAGCTCTTCCATGTGTCACAAATAGGCATTCTTTCTAATGATTGTCTAAACTATTCAATTTTTTAACAAGGAACAATAGTATTAATTTGCAAAAAACAGAACAGAAACATGCAGCACTACTGTTGTTTAACGCTATATAGAAATGTCTTATATAGCATAAAAGAGAACTAAGGCACAGAAAAAAGAAGAACACCATAATAATTAAATTGATCATTGATATATTCAATTTTTCCAAGTTTTTCCATGAATCTAAAGGGTCATAACTCTATACCCATCATGTCCAAACATGATTCCAACATTGGTGCCAGACTCAGGTATTTCAAGAAACATAAAAAATCGTAGCAACATTGGCCAACAGAAGGAATAATTATACCTTGGTCAAGCAGTATATCGCCGCTCGTCTTGTCAGCCAACATAGCAAGTGGAGCCTGTGTGTTGCCTTCCTCATCAAAGACAACCCTTGTCCCCACAGGCCTATGAACATTGATCTTCAGCTTTTTTTTCTTCAAGATCCGTGTTGCTGACCTGAAAATAAGAAAACCAGCTCAAAAACTGATTTCAAGTAATGGAGTACAAATAAAACAAATCATTAAGGTAAAACTACCCAGGGGCATACATAATTGACTAATGTAAAACGATCTACCTATTCTCAGAAAAAGAAAAACTAGAATCTGTGCAAGTTACCACATAACCAGGTAAGCTTACGAGCCAAAGCAACTATATAAAAGAATTTACCATTTAACCTACTAGTACATAAATGAAATTATTTTTTCATTATTGCAACTAATATAATCATAAATAATTTAAGAAAACAATTAAAAAACAACTCTTATCTACCTAAAGCATAAGAATTCAAAATCTTTTAGATTATTTGATAAATAAAATATTTTATCTTTCTTGCCAATAAAATAAATTAAATTAAATTAAAATAAAAAACAAGAATCAAATTAGTTCAACCCCATGTCTTTAGTCAAATTTAATTAAACCTCAAGTTCTTTGTCAAAAGAAAAGAATATATATAAAAAACCAAGAAAACAGATACCTAGTTTGATTGGCAAAACTTCGTTTTCTTTGGTAGGCGGCCATTGGGAAGATTAACAATTAATTAAGAAGATGAAAAGAGATAGACCTTGAAGAGTTTTTGCAAGCAAATTGATTAAACTTCTTCTATGTTCGAATTTTTTGATATTCGATTCTTGTTTTTTATTTTATTTTATTTTATTTTATTGGTAAAATATTTTATTTTCATATGGCATATTATTATTTGAAGTACAAAATGTTTTCAGGCAGTACAGAGAAACCCTTATCTACCTAAAGCATAAGAATTCAAACAAAGGAACTGAGCTTCACTGATTATGTATAATTAACATATAAAATAGTACAAATTAAAACTAAAAAAAATATTAACATATAAAATAAAAAAAGTTTTTTTAAATAAAAAAGTTTTTCTTTAATCATGTGAGCCAGTCACCCAATAAAACACAATTTACTTTTTCATACCTACTTACTGCTTACAGCTACTACTTTCTTTCTTTTTTTCCTTTCAAATCTTACAGACAGCTACTAATTGAAGGTTGAATAATGCAACTAACAAACATAAATAATAATTAAATCGATTAACCAATTCCATGCTGTGGTGCAAGTCCAGTGGCCACATACTTGCATGAATTGTTTACATTTTTCATTAAGTACTTAATTTCTAGATATTTTTCACTTGGATGAAAATTTCACTTCAATTTTTGTAAGAATCATTTACCAAGTTCACACATATATTGCTTGAATGAACCACTAATGCAAGACACACAGTTAACAAAGTTCACGATTACCATTAAGCATTAAATTACATGTAATTTATAATAAAATGTTAGAATTTGAGAGTATATCATGTTGGTTTTCTCTATTTTTGCTTCTCCCAAAGAGCAGAGATCAAATATTACCTTATTTCATTATGATAGTTCTGCTTCATACTTACCTTTCTAAAAGGAGCTGATGCATTTATGGAAGGACTTGGAAGTCTTTGTGTCTTGTTGTATAATTCGACCATGTGACATTTCACCTGAGTAAGATAAAATAAAGGAATTGTCTCATCTATAAATCAAACTTGAAATGATATTCACATTTGTCAGTAGATAACATAATTTCTTTCCCCTTCTTCAGACCACATGCCATAAGTCAGAAACATAACCATCGTAGTTACCTTTGGTAACAGGTTCCTCTGTCAATCCAGTAGACTGCATTTCTAATATACAGACTTCAGGCTCCGTTTATCACTAAGTTGGAAGGATTATCAAAGAAAGGCTAAAAGACAAATAAGGCATGCAAAGATTTAATCACTTACAGCAAACTGGTTAGTTAAATCCTGATGCTGAAGAAGCTCACACTAAACTCCGATACTGCAAAAGGATAAACACTCATCATTTTAGAAGATGAGTAGTGAATAAAATGTTTGAGACTATTTTGCATAAAGCGCTCCATTTCCATGAAATAAAATAAGGAACTAGAATACAACACTAACCATGGTAAAAAATCAGAACAAGGCAGGCATATAGCTACAGAGTAGCCATCACACATGGCAGATATGCTTCAAGGAGCAAGCTTTAAATCAAACATATTAATTATAAACACTAAAAGATGTAATTTTTTTCTTTTCCTTGGAACCAAAAACAAAAATCAAACATCATTTTTACTTACAAGAAGCAAACTGTAAAAATCCAAAATTCAAATTTATGAACTGCAAAGTTGCCCTAGAGAGTAACAACATACATAGAGGAACTTCTTAAGATCTCTTCCTGAAGCAATATCCCGCAAGACGGTAAAAGCCAGGTTAGTCTCAAACCTAAGTGCTTCGGCAAACTCTATAATTGGATCCTTAGGTATATGAAACTTTTAATAAATTGACAATCCCAAAATTTATTCGCTTCAATAAAGCAAAAAAGAAAGAAAGTAATATTTACTAGAGATAATCGCATCCATTTAGTCAAAGATTCAGAGATTCAGAGCTAAAAGTGTCAAGAAAAAAAACAGATTATGCACTAAACAAGGAATATTTCAGAGTTGAATAAGAGTGGGAAAAATAATGCAAGTTTCAAGACGAAGAACAAAGAACAAACAGAGATAATCGTTTCCTTGATTTCCTGGTTCTGGGTTCTTTGATTTTGGACCTCTTTTATCCATTTGAGAGTTTTAAGACGAAGAACAAACAAGTTGGAATGAAACACAGAGTTGAATAAGCTTTTGGATTTTTTTCTTGGAGGTGGGAAATTAGCGATTTTAGGGGGGAAGGTTGAGGATTTCGGTGGGAAGGAAATTTTATAAAATGGTGCTAATTTTTTAAAGGAAAATATTTTTTTAATTTTTTTGCGGTTTAGCGGCGTTTTTTTGAGAAATGCCGCAAAAAAATTTTTCATTTTGAACAAAATGACGTCGTTTTGTTATGCTAAAATTTTTTTAATTTATTTTTTTATATATTGATTTGTTTTTTGCGGCGTTTTTTATAAAAACGCCGCTATTTCATTTTCAGCAAAATGACACCGTTTTGCTATGTTAAAAAATTTTTATTTTATTTTTTTATAAATTGATTTATTTTTTGTGGCGTTTTAAAAAAAATGCCGCTATTGCTTACCTTTAGCGGCGGTTTTTTGATAAACGCCGCAAAAAAATTTTCATTTTGAACAAAATGACGTCGTTTTGCTATGCTAAAAATTTTTTATTTTATTTTTTTATATATTGATTTGTTTTTTGCGGCGTTTTTTTATAAAAACGCCGCTATTTCATTTTCAGCAAAATGACACCGTTTTGCTATGCTAAAAAATTTTTATTTTATTTTTTATAAATTGATTTATTTTTTGCGGCGTTTTTTGCTTACCTTTAGCGGCGTTTTTATGAGAAACGCCGCAAAAAAATTTTTCATTTTGAACAAAGTGACGCCGTTTTGCTATGCTAAAAATTTTTTATTTTATTTTTTATATATATTGATTTGTTTTTAGTGGCGTTTTTATGAGAAACGCCGCAAAAAATTTTTCATTTTGAACAAAATGACGCCGTTTTGCTATGCTAAAAATTTTTTATTTTTATTTTTTATAAATTGATTTCTTATAATAAAAAAAACAAGTACTCTCAAAATAAATATTAGATATTTTAATAAGAAAACAAATGATAAAATGGTTGTAATTAATTATTAAGTTAGAATTATCTAAATTAAATAATTACCTATATATCCGTTTCATTTTTATTTTTGTATTTTTTTCTTATAATTTGGTCCTCTCTAAAATAAATAATTATACATAAATATCCATATCAATCTATTACTTTTTTTAACTTATTTATTAATTCTATTTAAACTAATATTTAAATATATCAAATGGTTTAGGTTAAATTTTTTTTAAATATAAAAGCATTAATTAATTGTATAAAATTTTATCATTTAACAAATCTCAAGTAAACCTTAACCTTAAACCCTCTAAATTAACCATTCAATACATATAAAGTCCATCTATTATATATCTCTTAAATAATTTAAACTATACTCATAATTTCAATATATTTGATTTATTATTATCTATTTTACAATTATATGAGAACATATTTAAAATATAAATTAAAAAATAATTAATTTAAATTCAAAACCTTAACTCGATCCCTGAATCCCTAAACCTTAAATCCCTAACTCTTAACCCCTAACCCCTAAACATTAAATCTCAACCCTTAAACCATAATCCCTAATTCATAATCCCTAAATCCATACTCCCTAAACCTTAAAATATGAACTCCTAAACCGACTTTAAATCTTAAATTAATCATATACCCTAAACTAAAAACCCTAAACAAATTTATTATTATCTCTTTTACAATTATATAAGAACATATTTAAAATATAAATTAAAAAATAATTAATCTAAACCCAAAACCCTAACTCGACCCCTGAATCCCTAGCATGTCTAACCCTTAAATCCCTAACCCTCTAACCTCTAAACCTTAAATTCCAACCCCTAATCCATAATCCCTAAACCTATACTTCCCTAAACCTTAAAATATGAACTCCTAAACCGGCCTTAAATCTTAAATAAATCATATACCCTAAACCAAAAACCCTAAACAAATTTATTTTATCTCTTTTACAATTATTTTAAATAATAGTATTTTAATTTTTCCATGTGTTTATTTCAAATTATTTCTACGTGTCATTATTTTTTTCTGAAGATTTTAAATATTCAATTAGAAATAAATTGAATTTTATTTAATATGAATAAACCAATTAAGATAAAATATTTTTAGCTGCGCTTTTCCAAAAATGCCGCCAAAGCCCCCAGCATTTTTGGCCGCTAAATCCCTAAAAGCTCAAAAAACGGCGTCGTTGGGCTTAGAATTTTTTGCGGCGCTTTCTCAAAAACGCCGCTAAAGCCCTGAGCATTAGCGGCGCTTTCTTAAAAACGCCGCTAAATCCGCAAAAGCTCAGAAAACGGCGTCGTTGGGCTCAGGTTTTTTGCGGCGCTTTCTAAAAAACGCCGCTAAAGCCCTGAACATTAGCGGCGCTTTCTTAAAAAACGCCGCTAAATCCCCGAAAGCTAACAAAATGGTGTCGTTGGGTTTATGATTTCTTGCGGCGTTTTTGAGGAAGCGCCGCTAAATCCCTGAACATTAGCGGCGCTTTACTAAAAACGCCGCTAAATCCCCGAAAGCTCACAAAACGGCGTCGTTGGGCTTAAGTTTTTTTGCGGCGCTTTTATCAAAAACGCCGCTAAAGCCCTGAGCATTAGTGGCGCTTTCTTAAAAACGCCACTAAACCCCCGAAAGCTTGGGAAACGGTGTCGTTGGGCTTAGGTTTTTTGCGGCGCTTTCTCAAAAACGCCGCTAATGCTTATTTTCAGTGGCGTTTTCCTTAAAGCGCCACTAATGATCGATCGTTAGCGGCGTTTTTTATCCAAACGCCACTAAAAACGCCACTAAAAGCCTGTTTTGGTGTAGTGAGTGTAGTACAAGACATATATTTTATATTATTATATTATATATATGGATGTAGTACAAAATGGCATGAATCCAAGTAAAATCCAAATGTTCTTCAATTTCTAAACTAAACCCTAAAACCCTAAACTCAAACCTTAAACCCCAAACTCAATCTCTAACACATAAACACTTAACCCAAATTAATAAACAGTATGCCATAAACCCTAAACCCTAAACCCTAAACCGTATACATTAAATCTTAAATTTTAAACCCTAAAACCTAAAATAAAACGATAGATTTTGCTCAACACTTTGATATGCGTTGAAACCCTAACTGTAACCCCTAAATCCCCTAACCCCTAACCCCTAAAGTATAACACCTAACCCTTAAACTTTAAATTCCAAACCCTAAATTTATATTCTAGACTACTCTTTAAACCCTAAACCGTATACTATAGAGATAATTAATTCAATATTTTAAAATTAATACTATCTCTTTTACAATTATATAAGAAATTATTTAATATATAATCTAAAAAAATCAGTAATGTATCCAAAAAACTTTAAAATTATTTTAAATAATAGTATTTTAATTTTTCCATTTTTAATGAATATTTTAAAATATTTTAAACCCCTGAGCATTAGCGGCGCTTCCCGCTAAATCCCCAAAAAGCTCCAAAAACGGCACCGTTCGGCTTAGTTTTATTGCGGCGCTTTCTGAAAAACGCCGCTAAAGGAAGCATTAGCGGCGCTTTCTTAGAAAACGCCGCTAAATCCACTGAAAGTTAAGAAAACGGTGTCGTTGGGCACCCCCAAGCATTAGCGGCGCTTCATTAAAAACACCGCTAAGGCCTCGAAAGATCTGAAAACGGTGCTGTTGGACATATTTTTTTTGCGGCGCTTTCCTAAAAACGTCGCTAAATCCCTGAACATTAGCGGCGCTTTCGTCAAAGCGCCGCTAATTCCAAGAAAGCTGAGAAAACGACACCGTTTGGCTTAGGTTTTTTAGCGGCGCTTCCCCAAAAACGCCGCTAAATCCCAAAAACTACGGAAACGGCACCGTTTGGCTTAGGATGATTAGTGGCGCTTGATTAAAAACGTCGCTAAATCCCCAAAAGCTCGAAAACGGCGTCGTTAGGCTTTGGTTTTTGCGGCGCTTTCTAGAAAACGCCGCTAATTCTTATTTTCAGCGGCGCTTTTCATCTAAACGCCGCTAAAACCGCCGCTAAAAGCCTATATTGGTGTAGTGGTGCAAATATTGAAGAGGATGAAAATATCATCATGACTCGGTGTCTTGATAGACTGAATCAAGAGATTACCAACAAAGCAAATCTCTAACACCATGTAGACATGGATAAGATGTAAAAATCCATTGAAAAGCACGGGTTTGGGTTTGAAAACTCCTAGGAAGAATCATAGCTGAAATAGGGAAGAAATCAAGAAGCAAAATATAATACTAAGATCAATAGCAGATTACATTGATAAATAATCACTTTTCTAAGCAGAGATTAAATATTAACTATATATATGTATACAAGACCAAGATGAATAGCATATTACATTAATCAATAACCACTTCTTTAATTATATATGTGTATATATAACAATCATTTTTTGAAAAGCTTAATGTCCCTCCACCTAGATTCCATGAAGTTGCTAGATTTAGCAGGTGCAGCATAAACGCCACATTTGAAATACAAGTCACCGGGTCCTTGATCGTTCACCACAAACTTCTCTTCTCCATCAATGAAAACAGTGATCTTCCCTTTGCCTACATCATGGATCACATTCACTCGAAACCACTTGTCGTACAAGTCGGTGGCCACCAAGTTGTACCTATAATACCTCATGTTTCCATCGTAAATCCGAAGTTGCAGCGTCGTTGCTCCTTCAGCAGCGCCATGAATTTGCACTATGGTCACCCCGGATGTCCCTGTTGGGACGAAAGCATAGCCTTCAAATTGCCAAATTCCAGACGAATAGTCATGTCCCTAAAACACCATGCACCACGGTTCAGTTAGAATGCACTTTGGCTTCATAGTGTGTTAGACAAACGAGGTACTTTTCCAAAGATCCGTCCGAGTTTGGACGAAATTGGATAACAATATAATGCCCAAAAATGGTACACTTGCATTTGCATGTCATTTTTTTATTATTAAAGATGTTTGAATATCTCGTAACCACCTTACGTCTAATTATTCTAGAATCGAATCAGAACAGACTCAAAGGAGAAAAGTTTTTTCTTTTCAAAAAATTCGAGACTAAGGCTTCTCTTTATCACTCCATTGAAGATACGTTAATTTACCTTTATGCGTACTTCTGTGCGAGGCCTAGTGCCACTGTCAGGTTTGAAGGGCTTATCTTTATTGTAGACCCAAAAACTTCGAACACCATCGGAGTAATTATAACGTTGGGAGAGTGGCATATTATATGGTTTTTGTAAATCAAAATTCTCATCTGTTAATGGCACACGAATAAATCCATCCGTAGGATCTGCACCACAAATAAGTAACTGGTGATTTAAACAAACAACAGCAACAATAATCAAAACTCTATAGCAATTGGAACCCTTCATTTTGGTGCAATTTGAATAGCATAATCAAAACTATAGCATAACCAGATCTTTGAAACCATATTTATAGTAAGATGCTTCATGGGAATATTCGCCACTTACTTTGTTTTTTAGTTTATTTTTCAGATTAAGGTTTACCGTAAGGCATTAAATAAGAATGGCAGGACCTTTATGCTGTTTTCTTTCTCTCTTAAAGTCCAACTATATTGCTCTTTTGGGAACTCTTTTAAGGTTGAAATTATTTGTCTTAGATACTCATATTATGTCTGCTTCTCCAATGAATATTATGTTGTCCTTTGTTGAACCTTGTCTAAGGCGGATCCGGCTCGAAAAATAGAAACGTTAAGGTAAAAATATAAACTCGAAAAATAAGTTTAAATAAAAAAAGTCTGTTTAGAAAATGAGTCGAGCCTCATGTTAGGTTTTTTTTGCCCGAACTCGGCCCAACTTGAATTTGTAATTAATAAAATAAAGCCATGCTGTTTTGCTGCTATTTTCCCTCTTTTTATCACTATTTGTTACAATTTCACTATTATATTGTTAATGTTTAGAAATTCTATAACACTTGTTTTACTGTTAATTTTGTTATTATTTTAGAACTATTTGCTTGTTAATTAGTGTTATTTAAGTATAAATATTTTTTTAATTTATTTTCAATGTTACTTTAATATTTTAAATTTTTTTATATAAAAAATAAAAAATTTTAAAAAATAAATACAGGTGGGCCAAGCTCAAATTTTAGCATTTTTATCTGGGCCGGACATAGGCAATAATTTAGACCCATTTTCAGACATAAACCTAAAGTTTTGTTAAAACCCAACTCGACCCATGAACAACTCTAGTTTAACCCAGAACAGAAAAAATGATATTCACATTATGGCATGAATTAGAATTTTATATTAGTATATGCTTTATTTTTTCAATACATTTTGAAAAATATATTTTAACTATAAATATAAAATATAAATAATTAAAACATAAAAAAATCATAAATTAATTTAGATGTTTCTCTTTCAATTGCTTATTGCCGAACAAACTTGATTGATCTTATTTAACGAACGAAAAATAAAATGAAACAACAAATTTGGCTTCCTACCACGGCTCTCCTTAAGATGACAGCCATAACCATTCTCTTGTTTCTAATATTTTGAACAAATTTAGACTTGTATTAGGCAAGGTTTGAATTGATTAGAAGTTTATATCAATGTTCAAGATAATATTTTGCATGTTTTTATACTTAAATTTAATTATTTTTAACTAATAAACAATAATTTAGGATTGAACTAAAAAAAAAGAGTTAACAATTGAATTTAGGGCTAGTTTACCATTGCTTTTCAGAAGCATTTTTGGGCTAAAAAGTACTTTTGAGTAAAAGTTAAAATTTTCTGTTTTTTGTTTTTTTGGTCAAAAAAATGTTTTTGAAAAGCTCAAAAACATCTCATTTAGCAATGTTTTTCATTTCAAAAGTGATTTTTGACCCAAAAGTACTTCTGAGAATTAATGCTAAACTGGCCCTTTGAAGTGCTCATGAGCCAGGTCTAAACATAATATTAATATATATTATATGCTTGCTCAAGCTCAGTCTCGTCTGAAATATGGGCTTAAAATTTTACCTAAACCCGTCTATATTATTTTAAATTTTAAAAAATATATATTTATATTATTTTAATTTAATTTTTAATAATTTTTTATTAAAATTTTTCTATATTCATCTTAACATTTTTTTTTGGTGAATTACAATAACAGGGCAAAACTCGAACAATCAACGCGACTAGTTCGACTCAAACCCAAGCCACACCTGGGACGATGAACACCTTTGACCATTAGGCCATCACATGGGGTTTAGTTTAACATTATTTTAATGTTTACATTATAATAGTATTATATATTTAGTATAGGTTAAATTTTTTAATGTGTTATAAATTACATAATATAAAGTATTATAAAGTTAAAAACGGGCTAGGCCAAGCTCTAGTCTTGAATGTTCAAATTCGAGTCCGGCCTATATCTTAAATGGGTCTAATTTTTTTATCCAAGTTAATTTTCGAGACAAAATATTTTTACTCAAACCCTCCCAAATTTCAAACTGGCTTTTAAACTTGAATGAATAGTCTGGCCCGTGATAATCATGGGACTGAATTAGTAGCGCTAACTCTTAGACTAATCTGTTCGATAATGGTTACAAATATATGGTGACTTCTATAAATATTTTTCCAATTTCTACTATAATATTAGCATTAGTGCATTACAATTTAATGATTATAATAATTAATTTTAGTTGAAACTTCAAAAATAGTATCCTAAGTATTACACGACCTCAAGTATACGAAGAGGATACTAATTTTGTTACGAGAGTTTTTCCGCAAATTAATCTCATTCCGTATGATCGTTACTTTTAACTAATTTGTTTTTATTGTATTCGTTTTTAACCATATCTTGTTATAAAAGGACATCTAAATTAATACAAAAATGGATTTTTACATACATTTTGTTGTATATTAATTTAAAAATCTTAATTTTATTTCCTAATCTTGCTAGAATATTGGTATTATATTTGTCCTGTGGTACTCGTATTTGGTAACGAAAAACTATTTCATTAATAACGTGAAAAGAAGAGAGAACAAAGACACATAAAACATGGTAAAATTTATTCACGAATGAGAAAGCCATCCATTCAAGGAAGCATATCATTCGCCGGAGCAACCACGCTAGCCTTCACAGACGGCGGAGACTTGGAAGTTTCATGATCGCAGTATCCTTCAAGTATGTCACCTTCTTCCGTGGTATACCCTAGTGTTTCAAGCATGTTCGGCCAGCACTGGTGGCTAACCGTATGAATAGCGTGGCAGCATGAATCCCCGAGGTAGGTTTCACCGTTGATGAAAAACAATATGACTTCTCCAGTGCAGGATTGAATCTGGGTCAATGATTCCCAGCAACTCGGGGAGTCCGCATTGAGTCGAGATTGAAGGGTTAGCTTCGAGGTTTCCAATGACGATGCCATTGGCAGGGCTAAAAACAGAAGAGTGAGTGTTGAAAAGAGCTTGAAAGTGTTGGCCATTTTTAGAAGCTTGATGATAATGCAGAACAAGATTGGATGAGATGTTGGTGGAGATAGCATATGGTAGGTTTATATAGGAATTCAACTCTATTAACTGTTCATGAAAGAGTTAATATGATTATTAATAGTATAATTACTATGGAAGTTGATGGGATTTTGCGTAAATGGGGATTAAATATTGGTTTAATTTCAAGCTAGCATAGAATATAATTAAGTGCAGATGAAGAGTTGAGTTGTGAAGCACCATGTTACTGTATTTCAGTGATAAGGTTCGTCAACAGCCGCTAATTATCTCAGCAATTATTTGCTACAACTGATTCTACTCTACAAACTTATTTATTTTGATTTAGGTTTAAATATATTATTATTATAATTATAGTTATTCGATTATATTTTTCATAATTACATTTGTAATTTAACTTAAAAAATACATACTGAAAATAAATTATATTTAACCTATGGATTTTTTAAAATATAAAGCGATTTATACTTTAATTTAATAGTTAAAGTATTTTTATAATTAAATAGGTTTTATTATTTTATCTTTATAATTATTTAATAAAAATATTAAAAATAAAAATAGAATAATAATTAATTAAAGGTAAAATTATTGTTTTTACTTAAAATTTATTTAATAAATAAACCTTAAAGAGTTTGTATTTTTCGTCAAACCTTATCAGTATTTTCAACATTATTTTTATTGTTGCATAATTATCAAGTGAATATATCTATATATATATATTTTTTATTTCAAAATGTCATTGAAATAAATTTATAGAAAATTTTTAATAGTAATAACAACTTGATCTGGATTTTTAAATTCAAAGTAAATGAATTAAATTCCTGAAAATAAAAGTTGGGGCTGGATTCTAAATGTATAAAGTGTATAAAAACTTCAAAGTATATTTTAACCTTCAAATTTTTACACCACAATTTAATCCAAACAAATAATCAACTTAACATGAAACGTTGAACCATACTAATTATTTAAAATTTAATTACATGTATGCA
This sequence comes from Gossypium hirsutum, assembly GCF_007990345.1. Lineage (NCBI taxonomy): Eukaryota > Viridiplantae > Streptophyta > Magnoliopsida > Malvales > Malvaceae > Gossypium > Gossypium hirsutum. The sequence continues at coordinate 26,893,286 of NC_053441.1, forward strand.
TTAAAAAACAAAGCTTAAGAACATATATTACAATTTGTTTTGTATCTCAAAATTTTAATATTTTAAAAATTAGATTTTGTATATATATATATTATATATAGTTAGAACTGGGGCCATTTATTTAAATTAAAAGGCCTGTATAATATTTGGAATGATTTGGATAAAAACATTAGGTTTAAAAAATAGATTTGAACAAAAAAGTTAAACTCGATTAAAATATACGTTGGGCTTAATCTCCAATATTCAAACCATACTGACCCCACTCACTTCCAAGTTTAATAATATGTTTTTATTATGTTATTTTATGTAGTATGTAATTTGTGTCATACGAAAATTAAATACACTATACTATATTATAAATAATACTTAAACTTTTTAATAATAAGAAAATATATATAATGATAGTGAAAAAAGTATATATAATTAATAAATATTAATAAAAATAATTTTAAATAACTAAAAAATAATATTGGTGAATATAAATGGGTTTAAGTTAGTACGTTATAAATATAATCAAGTTTGAATAAAAGTTGAGACTCATATTTCGAGTCGGACTAAACTTAAGTAATTATGTATGACATCAATATCATATATGGACCTGATCGAAATCCAACTTGGCCATGCCTATAAACACCTCTAATTATATTTATTACCCAATAATTAAAAAATACTAAAATTTTATGTGATATATAATTTTTTTAAAAAATAATTATCCTTGCATAAAACAGGCTTAAAAGTTAAAACTAATATTAATATATGCTTAAAGCCAATCCAACTTATTTATCAATTCTAGTCCTCACTAACTTTTTGGCAGTAACATGCAAGCCCAATAAAAAAGGGAGAGCCCCCATTTTGTCATAAATCCAAAAGATGGGGACAAAATTAAATCTAAGGAAGAAAACTAGGGGTTTAATGGATATTCATTTTTTTTCTAAACAATAATTAGTGTCAACTTAAAGAGTATGAAAATACAAACAAATTTGTATAATAATTTATTTGACCCTCTAACTTTATAAAAAAAATCATTTTAGTTAGTTATTTAAATTTCACCTCTTTTAGCCTTTGAACTTGCATTGTTTGTCAAATCACTCCAAAATAAATGAAAAAGTTAAAAAATGTTAACTTTGCTGACATGGCATCTACGTGTATGCCACGAAAGCAAATAATTATTTAAAAAATTAAAATCTTTAAAAACTATTTTTTTTATATATTTATATATTTATTTTTTAAAAAATAATTTTTATATTTTTTTGGATTTTTAAAAATTAAAAAAAATTAATCGTTAACATGACATCCATATGACAATCCACATGTATGATATATCAACAAAATTAACATAAGTTAACTTTTTCATTTATTTTTGGGCGATTTAACAAATAACACAAGTTTAAAGGATAAAAGAGACAAACAATTAAATAAAAACTAAAAATATATTTTTTATAAAGTTAAATTGCCAAGTAACTTATTATTACATTTATTAAAACTCATACTTTTAGGTGAAGTCGAATTTAAATTAATAATTTATTTAAACTTATTAAAATATAATTCCACTCGTAATAATGTCTAATCCACACTATTCAAAACTTAGGGTTATATTTTTTAAAACATAAAACGTGCAAAGTTACAAAATATTTATTTAACCAACAAAAACTTGTATTTCTAATCCAATTAAACTTATAAAAAAAATTGTATAAATGAGTATAATGGTTGGGGTGATCTGATCATGAGGCGACTCATAATAAGTTCTAGTCCACACTAACCAATAACTTTGGGCTCTAATTTGTAAGCCCAATAAAAAAGAGAGATTCCCCATTTTGTCATAAAACCGAGAGGTGGGGGACAAAATTAAATTTGAGTGAAGAAAACAGGGGGTGTTTATGTAAATTAATATATCTAAGCATTTGTTTATAAATAAAAAAGCATCAGCTAGGGTTTTAACCATTTAGGAGGTTAGAAGCAGCCAGCCACAGCATTCGCCGCACGGCATCAGTCTCATCAGGTTGCCTTTCTCTTTCATCTAATCTCTCCATCTTCGTTTCTTTCAGCTACATATACATAGAAATTTGTCGGAAATGAAGGAAAATATAAACTGTTTTCTCTACTTTTTTTCCCTTTTTGTTAGAATATGACTTGATGTCGCTGTGAAAATCTTTTTCTTTTGTTTAGTTTTTAGTCTTAGATGCTGAAATATTCATTTTGGTCTTTGGTTACGCGTTTTTAATTTGGTGTTATCAATGGGTTTATTTATTTAATTTACTTTTGGTGGTGATGAAGGCGGGGAAGAATGTCTCACAGGAAGTTTGAACACCCAAGGCATGGCTCCCTTGGATTTCTTCCGAGGAAGCGAGCTTCTCGTCACAGAGGGAAAGGTTATATTGTTTTTTTTAATTTGTTTATTATATGGCTGTAGAAAACTACAGTTTTTGTATCCCAAAATGCAGTATTTAAATGACTATATATATGTATGTGATGGTGTTACTGTGGGTTGGTGCAGTGAAGGCATTTCCTAAGGATGACCCAAGCAAACCTTGCAAGCTCACTGCCTTTTTGGGCTACAAGGCAGGCATGACACACATTGTCCGAGAGGTCGAAAAACCTGGATCTAGTAAGTTGATTTTGATGACATAACTCTGATACTTGTGCCACTTGTTTGATATATAGACTACTAAATTGTTCTTTCTTTGAGCTTTATAAACTCTTGCCTTAAGATTTGTTGAGCTTATTTTGAATGTTAATGCATTGGTTAAGATGATTTTTATGAAAGGTATTTACAAGTAATGTGTTAACTATTATTGACATTTGTGAAAATAGTGCATTGAATTTAGAAGTTATCCTGGAACTAGGGTTAGTAGGCATCGGTTATTTGGAGTTTGGACTTTTTAAATTTATTATGCTGCACCCATAATCTTATTTGAATTTCAAGCTAATTTGCGTTCTTTGTTTCTGCATAGAGCTTCACAAGAAAGAGACATGTGAAGCTGTTACGATCGTTGAAACCCCTCCTATGGTGATTGTTGGGGTTGTTGGTTATGTCAAGACACCACGTGGTCTTCGCAGCTTGAACACCGTTTGGGCTCAGCATCTGAGCGAGGAAGTCAAACGTAGGTTCTACAAGCATTGGTGCAAGTCCAAGAAGAAGGCTTTCACCAAGTACTCAAAGCGGTACGAGAGTGAAGAAGGGAAGAAGAGTATCGAGGCTCAGCTGGAAAAGATCAAGAAATATGCCACTGTTGTTAGGGTTTTGGCCCACACACAGGTTTCTACCAATACATGATTTAATCTATGCCTTGGTTTTGTTTTATTTTGATTGTTCATAAGTGGTAATTTTCAAATGCTTTGTTTTAATAGTACTGTTTCTTGTTAACTTGTGCTTTTACAGATTAGGAAAATGAAGGGATTGAAGCAGAAGAAAGCACACCTAATGGAGATCCAAGTTAATGGTGGAACTATTGCAGACAAGGTTGATTTTGCTTACAAGTTCTTTGAGAAGCAAGTCCCGATCGATGCTGTTTTCCAGAAGGATGAAATGATTGATATCATCGGTGTCACTAAGGGTAAAGGTTATGAAGGTGTTGTGACTCGTTGGGGTGTCACTCGTCTGCCCCGTAAGACCCACAGAGGTTTGCGTAAGGTTGCTTGTATCGGTGCCTGGCATCCTGCTAGAGTCTCCTTTACAGTTGCTAGGGCAGGTCAGAATGGATACCATCATCGTACTGAGATGAACAAGAAGGTTTACCGGGTTGGCAAGGTTGGTGACGAGACCCACTCTGCTATTACCGACTATGACAGGTTAGTGGAATATACTTAAATCTTTGCTTTGATCAGATTGGGAGTATTTTGAAGGTCTCATATAAAGACTTTCAATGGGTTTTGTTTATTTCGATTGATATAATTGTGGAATGTGTATGGTCATCAGGACTGAGAAAGATATCACTCCAATTGGTGGCTTCCCTCACTATGGTGTTGTGAAGAGTGATTATCTGATGATCAAAGGTGGCTGTGTTGGACCTAAGAAGAGGGTGGTTACACTCCGCCAGTCTTTGATTAACCAGACATCTCGTGTAGCTCTAGAGGAAATCAAGCTGAAGTTCATCGACACCTCATCAAAATTCGGGCACGGACGTTTCCAGACTACACAGGAAAAACAGAAATTCTATGGTCGGCTCAAGGCATAAATCTGCAAATTGGTCAGGAATTTCCGGCTATCGTATGTTTAGGTTTTGTTATTCTCTGAGCTTAGTTTATGCTGATTCTCTATTATGTTTTGAAATGCATTGGTTGGATTAATTTTGTTTTATCAACTCTTTTTGAATGTGTGCACAACTGGGGTTTTGGACCAGTTAGAAAACCAATTATACCCAATGTTTTACTTTTTAACAGATTTTTCCTTTCGATTTGATTAATTTTGCCTTCTTTCCCTTTGGTAGAATTTAAAAGTTGTTCGATATATTTGGAAGATTAAATTTTATGCTTATATCTAAATGTATTTTAAGAAAAATAAATAGTAATAACCTTGTGGGTATCCCCTGGAGTTTAAATGGTTCAGATGGTGCTTCCTGCTTGAGGTGTACGATGGGACGAATGAAGATGTAAATTTTTTTAAAAAGCTTTTTCAATATATTTATAAATATTTAGAGAATCATCTGGTCAAGTGGTAATATGATATTGTACGGACGATGATTGAATGCCTTAATTAGACCAGCGGATTAAATCTAAAAATCAATCATCTGACCCAGTGGATTCTTTTCCTTCTGAATCTATTTATTGGTACATTTCTTGTGGACAATTGTCCTTTTCGTTGTTTTGATTGCCATCGTGTTCGATGGTAATACATTATTTTTTATGCATGTATTTTTATGCCTGAAAGGGAGTAAATTTCCCTCCCCAATCGAAACTTTCTCATTCGTAAATCAAAGAAATATCCCCTTCATACAGTAAAAACACTAATCAAAAGAATGCAATGGCTACTGTACAAATTACTCAAATAAACGGCCAGCTTCTTTTATTGTAACTGTGGAATTGGTATGGGAATCAGCTGCGATTTCTGAACTACTGTTACCGTAACTCGAGGGTTCGGGGTCTGATCGAATCATAGTCATAGTCAGAGAAGCTCGATGATTTATACCCATAATAGAATCAGCCTCCAAGGTACTACGAAGAGGATCATTACTCTCTCTACTATCATTTTCCTCGTCATTTTGTCGTCGGGAGATCTTCGATAGGTCTATTATCTTCAATAGATCTTGGCGGTTCTCTAGATCTACCTCGATTTTCGGATGTGTATCTCCACCTACATCTTCTGCTTTCGCTTCCTCAGTAGGCCTGGGTACCTCCTCTTGAACTAAAGCCCGGAAATTATTCTTTGAGGGGTTTAGCTTTGTGCAAAATATTTCATCAAAATTACTCGGACAACCTCGATCGAAAATGTTGATTCTGTTGTCAGCCCTATGTCGAAAATTTTCATAGGTAGTCTGGAAGACAGGAAGTTAGGTTAGTTAAACTCCGAAATAAACTTATCAAATTAAAACAACATAAAAAGGGCATCTTTGTTCCTTGCAAGCTGCACCACAATAAGCAAATCAAGGCCTACAACTTGCATTCATTGGTTGATTTCTTTCCATATTTATTTACCCAACTCTCACAAGTTAAGAGGGTGCAAAAACAATATCATACCTGGTTTGTTCCGATGAGGTACAAGTGAAACCCTGTGAGCCCACCAACAAACCATAGAGCAATGAAACAATACGCCATTAGTACGACAGATGGAGGAGATTCTTTCATTGCTTCCCAAACTGTTCTGTGGTTATCATCCATCAGAACCTTAATGTACAATGCTGACATGGAGAACACATAGATGCAGAGAAGAGTTGTTGAAGAAACGAACATAAAGAAGAACCGATAATTGCGCTGGTCATATACAGAATAGTCAGCCTCTTATCAAAACACTGCTCAAGGGGAGCATGAAACATCCGGACCCGTATGAATAGATAGGTTTATCAGATAAAACATACCAGTCCGATGCATTGCCCTACCCAAGGGCAATGGTGATCAAATCTCTCAACACAATTGTTGCAAATGGAACAGTGGGAGCAACGAGGAGGTCGATAAAGCATGCACGTGCTACAATACTTCACCCGCACCTGCATTCCATTAACCATAACTTCTTTAGTTCGAGGGAACTGACGGCCAGGTGTATGCCGATTCCGAGCCTGAGCTGGAACAGAAGAATCATGGTGAGGCTCCTCCTCTGGGGGGCGTGAATTGCGAGGAATGATTCCTGGGTCCCGGGCTGATGTGAGGAAAAGAATAATCAACACCTATCAAAATAAAGAATGCTATCAAAAAGACAAAGTAGAAAGTTGACAAAAATAAAAAAAAGTTATATATGTACTTTAAAATCTAAAAGGGGCTATAGCTATCCTAATCTTATCTTAGATTAGAGAAGGCCAAACTTCTATGAGAAATTCATTTTCAGTACAAACTCGGCAAGTAATCTAGATCAAATGAAAGGGTTGCACTACATATATTCCACCAAACAAATATTTCAAATTTTAGATAAACTGTCCTTGGGAGTTTAAACATAAAAGTTCAACTGTTAAAAATTGGCACTTAGTATTTATCCATAACTTGCAGTTCATAAAGTTCTTACAGAATTGTTAACACTGTTGGCAACTAGGGTGATAATTTCAAGAGTAATTGTTCTAAAACCTCAAAAAACAATTCAATCAACAAATAAAGGGTAAAGATACTTACATAGATAGTAAAGACAACTGCTACCACCATAATTCCATATCCTGCATTGTATGGAGAAAATCTATGTCGAAGATGCCTTGCAACAAATATGCAAAAGATTATAGAAGGAACACTGATAAGCAATAAGGTAACAGGCAAAGATCTAGCATCTGGACCGAATATTAGCCTTCCACCAAGGAAAAACTTCTGCATAACGTATATAGAAGAGAATTAAATGCTGAATGAAAGTCATGGACGATCCATTCAGACTGGAGACATCAAAAGATAAAACAAATAACATCAGATTTTGCTATAGCATTTTCATATTTTACCAATATTCTAAAGCTATCATCCTCTATATTTTTCATAACTAGCACACCTTTTATTCTATGTTGGTCCTAATAAATAGTGAATATAGCAAAAAATATATATCAACCAATATTTTATGATTTCATGGCACTTCCAACAAATGTGATCATTCATCTAAATCTTGAGTCTTAACCACAATCTAATACTACATTGTTGATCCACTCAAACACTACTTTTGCACCGATTGCTACACTAAATCATTCCTTTGATCCAAACATTGTCAAACTAGTAAAGTAGCGAGTATATCAACATAATCACCAAACTAGACAAAGAAAAGGCTTCATCATCATCACCATCATCATGGCTTGGAATTGCACCAAATTGTGAAATTATAATTATCGTACTTCAGTAAGGACATTTCTCTAAAAGAATTGGCAGATTTAGAATAAGTTCATACTCTTAGGAAAGGCCACAACAGTATCACCAGATGTTCTCATAATCTATACAAGTTCCATTGAAGAAAGCACACACATAGCACTATAAACACAAAAAATAAAATAAAATGAGCTACTTGTGAAGCATGAATCGGCCTACTTGCATCAAAGCAATTTTAGCACAAAAGTACTCAATTCTACCTAAAAATTGTAAGGTCATATGCATCTTAACTTTACAATCCATAACTGATATGAATGTTTCATTGACCTTAACCATAACTCTCTTTTTAACCTCAAGAATGTAAAAACAAATCAATGAACAGTCCAAAGCACCAAAAAGAAATTCATCATTTTTACATGTTTTCTCCCATTTTCTATCATAGCAAAATAAAAACAATGAAAACCGAAGCCAAAAATGCTACTACACCAATCAAAACCATACTCATTGTCCTTCAAACCAAACAAATCTAACAATACCTAGATGCCAAAACCTAGCATTTATATTGGTCGGGGGGGGGGCAATACAAACGAAGAATTGATATCCTTACATTACTTCCTTTCCAAACTTCGTAAACACGCTTTTCCATGAAAGAAATCTTCCCCTCTTATAGCTTTATTCGACTACGTTGGAACTGAGTCCAAGATTTGAAACTTATGCGAAATTTTCATTCTCTTTAAAGGGAAAAAAAACCGTAACACGTTGCGATGCAAAAACTTTGCCAACCGACTGAAATTTATACTCAATCGAATGGCGATTAAATGATGAGTGCAGAGTTAGGGCCTGGTTTCCTTTTGCGTATTCAATATTTAAAAAAAATAAATAGGAATTATTGTAGAAGATAAAGTGCGTGTGTTGAGGTGATCTTAGCGACGGCGATTCGCGTTCTGTTACTTCGTGAGCGGAATAGGAATTTTTTGTTCTTTTATTTTCTTTTGTTAAAAGGAAAATATCACGTCATTTTGTATGATCGTTTTTTCAACAGAAAAAGGGATGAAATTTATGTTTGTTAAATTTTATTAACTGTTAAGAGAATAAATAAAATATGTTAAAACTTAAAAAAGGTTTCGTTTGACCAACAAGTCAATGGTAAGATACATTTTATTTAGAAAAAGCATAGGTTAAAATATTAGAAACTATATAATTGAGACTCACAGCTATAAATTTTTAACATGGATAGCTAAATAACTTATTTTAAATTAATTTGCATTTATGTGCTATGTAAGAATTAATAGTGTGTTATTCAAATTTTAAATTAATTTTAATGTGAAAGTATTTAACATGTTAGTAAAAGGGGTGTTGCTAAGAGCGGAAACAACATAATTAAATTGGTGCTTGAATTAGTGGGCACTTTTTTGTAGCATCTACACCCAACTTGATCACCAAGTTTAAATGCGAAACACCGCATTTATTGTCGAAGCAACATGAACTAGCTTTCCTTTTATAATAAATTCAAAACATCAAACATTTGACATTTTATATAAACTATTCATTCCAACAATAAACAAGTTATTCAAATACTTTAAAATTACTTGAAAACTAGTTCTTATTCAACATCAATACAATATCCAACTTTTATCGCACTTTACAAAACATTCATATTGATTAGAACCAACTTCAAGTCATTCAAAACACTTTTAAATTATTTTTAATTGAGTTTTTAGGTGTTCGAGGATGATCATGATCTAATTCGGGTCTCCGGCGGTCAAAACAAATCAAAACAGGGGAGAAATTCTGTTTTGACATACTTGTATCAGTAAAAGTCTAGAATTCTATCGGTAGAAGTCTTTGCTACTGTTCATTTTTTGCTACTGACTTATTTGTACCGATACATCTGACAATTTGTATCGGTAGAAGTTTGTCAGGACCTAAAAAGGACCCCAAAACATACCTAGTTTGTCCCACAACAATACCATATCATATCCAAACATTAAAAGACATGTTGATAAAGTTCTAAATATAATTTTGAGCATGCTTAACACCTTAAATCACCTATTCACAAGTATGATCACAATCTTATTAACATCAAGCATCAATTTCACTTTTTGGCATGCAAGCATCGTATCAAATATGATCTAAACATAACATATTAGACAAGCATAACCACATATCCCTACATCCAACACACACAAGCATATATGGACATGTTCATATTAAATACCATTAACACATCAAGTGACCACAACATTCAAAATGAATTCAAAGTAAACTATGAGACTAAATACATGCCGCTTGCTACAAAACATATCAAAATCTATATACACTTTGTTGAGCCGAGAATTGAATCTTGGATGCTATCGTACGTCTCGAGTCTTTGAAATCTAATGTTACTCAAGCATAGAAATAAACAAAATTGCACGCTAAACAATAAAATTTAGTGTTGCTAACATGATTTGGAAACAATAGAACACATATATAACAAGTTTAATATAGTCAATATATATATACAAGATTCAACAATAAATTAAACCATATCCATCTTTCTTATCTCATGCTTTTATTTATCATATTTCCATGCTTGTTTAACGTATCATATATCATTATTTTGAATTCAACTATTATATCATTTCAATTTCAAGTATTATGATGCATATCAATTACACATATTAATCTATTTAACATTTCCCATACCATCATAATCACATGTATGTTATGGCATTTCATAATAACATATTCATTTTCCCATTTCTCACAATCAAATCCATTAATTTGTATTATATTCATATCGACCCTCAAGGCTCGTAATAACTAAATTGCACGGTCTTTCACATGTTATCATCAATGCTATGATGTTCATATACAATTTCAAAAATCAACATTCAATATTTAGCATCATTAACCAATTCACATGTTTTATAATCCCTATTAACCGGATACAGACTTAAGATGGATACATAGATCAACCAACCATCACACCAATATAATTAACACTTGGTGCATCATTGGTACGTCCAAAGTATACTGTGCTTCGTGCCTCATTGGTATTAACCGAAGTAATATATATATAAATGTGTCTAGCACCTCATCTGTACATCTGAAGTATAATATATGCTCTACGCCTCATCGGTATAAATCGAAGTAAATCTCATACACTAATCCTATGACATGCCAACTAATATACCCAACTCAATCTGAGACTGTCAATAGGGCATTCAATGTTTCATAACATTCATATTTCACATATTATAAGTCATTACATAGCAAATAAAATATTGTTATAGTTTTACAAAATCGTATTTATTATTTTCATATGAAAATCAACCTGTAATGATTTAGTAACATTTTAAGAATATTATTTTGATATAAAAATAAAAAAAATATTTTTATCATTAATAATATTATGTCATATAAAATTAATTATAGAAATTATTCATATTTACTAAAATAATTAAATATTACACTCCATAGAAATTTTAAAAAATATGGACAATATTATTCACTGGAAATAAATTAGACAAATGTGTGTATAGATATTTTTAGGAAAAATATTAATTTTATAATAGTTTAATACATTTTAAGCTCTAAAGTTGTCGAAATTAAAATTAATTGAATGTACAATGAAATTTTTATTTTTAAATAATTATATTTTAAAATATTAAGATTTAATAAAACTTTTTTTAATATTAATATTTAATGAATTTTTAATATACTCAAATTTCATAATTATCTTCATACACTTTTAATTCAAATATTATAACATTTTGTATTAGTTTTAAAATAATTGTAAAAATTAAATGAAATTTAGAAATAGTAATAATTAATAAGATTAAACTGTGAGATATGTGAAATACAGAAAATTAATAGTGTAAAATATAATTTAATTTAGACGAAAGCACTTATTATGAAAATATAAATGGTGTAAATGTTATATTTATTTATTTTTCTCATTTCTTAAGTCCTTTTCCAAAAAAAAAAAACTTAGATAAAATAACTACATTGAATTACACACTACCTTATACATGAAAAAACATTAGTAATTAGAAGTAATAAAAAAATATTATCTAAATTCAATAATATTAATAAATTACATTTGGAATAATTAAATACTAACTTGAGTAAAAAAAAACTGTGATGCCTTAAAGATGATCTCACTCCATATACGAAGTAGAAGAAAAACAGTTAAAATTTTATTATTTCTTGACGTTGTGTCTACATTCAATTTATATTGGTCTGTAAATTTTTCTATATTAATAAATATAAAATTAAGAATTAAATAAATTTTTTTAAAATATTAATATTTAATTTTATCAAACAACATAATATTTAATAATTAAAATTTTTAATAAAAAATATTTAAATTATAAGTTTATCAAGAAAAACATCTTAATCTTAAAAGAATCCGAAAGAAAATTCAAATATAACGTTTACAAATTAAAATGTTTAATCTTCAACATGAATCATCGAGCCTTTTTAATCACAGTGAGAGCCTCATGGGCCAAATTCGAATTATAATTCTTGAAATTAATACATTAATTAAAAAAAGAAGAAGAAAGAGAATAAAGTGTGAAATGCCAATTTGATGTTCACATCTCATTTGCTGGCTTGTCTGCCTGGTTTTTATTTTGTTCTACTACCTCTCCCTTCCACGATCCCTTCATTTTCCAACTAATTTTCACATTTTAAATAATTAAAAAAACTGAAAATTTTCTTCGCTCTCTCTCTCCAACACTCTAGGGATCCAAACAAAATAATTAAGTCCCTCCCCTTGCTGAGCTACACTTGCCGTCCTCATCATTTCCCTCTCTCTCTCGTACCACGACTGCCTTTCCAAAACGGTACGATGGCCCGTCGTTTTCCATTTTCCCTTTCGATGCGTTAGATCTGTTATTCGCGTTCTCCATTGATTTCAATTCTGAGATCCAACACTGGTTTATTTATTTCTTAGATCTAATTTTACAATTTTTGTCAGTGTTTCCTTATTTACTTGATCTGGATCCATCGATTCATTGATAAGGTTTATTTATTATCTTTGTTATTTTTATTTTGTTGTGATTTTTAGTGTTTAAACAGTTCAATGTGATTCGCTTTGCTTTTTTCTGATTGATCTCTCAAGGGAATCTAAAGTAAAATAGTTATAGTTCGATTAAATGTTCGAGTGTTCTATGTTTACTGTGTTTAACTAACTCGGAATCCTACATTTATCTTTGATGAGATTAAATCGAAATGTTTAATTTGATGTGAACTATTTTCTGCATGAAATTATGTTGAGAGTTTGATCCAAACAGGGAGAACATTGACTATTGATTAGTTATTGTAGAACTCAAAAATCGTAAGTTGGAGTTGAGTTGATTTCATATGTAGTGGTGGCCATAGTCACGATGATCTAATGAGCACAATGATTTTTAAGTCTATGGATGTGCTTTGCACTCCATGCTTAGATATTTAAATGGATTTTGAGGTAGCTTTACTCCGTTAATGGTTACGTAGATCTGTTGTCAAATTGGATAATTCTTCAGAGGCAGAAGATGTTTTAGTCGAAGTCTAGGCATTGAGTTGAGTAGATTCATATGGATTTGAGGTTAGTCTGAGTCACTAACTCATATTTTTACTGTAGCAATTAAAGGAATTCGTGTAGTTCATATCTGTGTTCATGGTTAGTCTGAGTTAGTAACTCATATCTTGATTGTAGTTAATGTATTTGCTTGAGTATCTTTTCAGCATGTCTTTGCAGAATATTTTTCAATAAACTTGCAGTTCAAGTAAATTTTTTTTTTGTTTCTTATTTGTGACTATTAATTTTGTAGGATTATTGCTGAAGTTGTTGAAAACTCTTGGATATCATATGCACAAAGATGGATTACTTATAAAAATTTGAGTTATACAAAGATTTGGGGTTATTACTTACAACTACATAGAAAATGGCTCCAGCTAACAAGGCTGAAAGAAAGGCAGTTGTAGATGCGTCTGCCTGGATGTTCAATGTTGTCACTTCTGTTGGAATTATTATTGTCAATAAAGCCTTGATGGCTACTTATGGTTTCAGTTTTGGTAACTTCCTTTTAAACTCTTTTCATTGCTCCCTCCATCCCCCCTCTTCATATGCCACAAACATTTGAAATTTGAGATTGTGAGTGGTACGATTGGGTAGCAGATAATCAATACTGCAAAAAGGTTATGCAATTGGCCTTATCATGCACAGAAATGAGTTTTGAGGTTCAAACCTTGAATATGCTTAGTGTAGGTTTAAATGGTGGAGAATGAAATGCATGGCTATGACTCTCTTCCCTTACATGTTCTAGAAGGAAAAGAAATGGGTTGAAGTTGTTGAAAACATTTGAAAAATAATAAGAAGAAGAAAATTGCACTGATATTGTAAGAAAAGATGAAAGGAAGCCTTTACTTGGATGTTGGAAGTAGTTCATATTAAGTTCAGGACAATTGCGATGCTCTTGTAATACATATCTTCAAGTAAATAAGCTAAAGATTATGTTTTTCCTTTTTCCTTTACGAATAAGTTCTCATTATGCTTTGCTTCAATAAGGATGTAATAAAATGTCACTAACTTCTTTGTATTTGATTGCTAATTGTTGCAGCCACAACATTAACTGGTTTGCATTTTGCTACCACAACCTTGATGACAGCTGTTCTAAGATGGTTAGGATACATTCAATCTTCTCACCTACCCATGGCTGAGCTTTTGAAATTTGTTTTATTTGCAAACTTCTCTATTGTTGGAATGAACGTTAGTCTGATGTGGAACTCTGTGGGATTTTATCAGGTAAAGTATATTATTTGCTAGATTTTACTAGTTTTGCTTTTTAGATGTTTTCAAAATCACAGATTCTCTAATTCAATGACAGATTGCAAAGCTCAGTATGATTCCTGTATCCTGTTTTTTGGAAGTTGTGATGGACAAGATTCGGTACTCCAGAGACACAAAGCTGAGCATAGCTGTTGTTCTTCTGGGTGTTGGTGTTTGTACTGTGACCGATGTGAGTGTTAATACCAAGGGTTTCATAGCTGCCTTCATTGCAGTTTGGAGTACTTCTCTGCAGCAGTATGTAAGTTGTTCTTTCTTGTGCATGTATAAATTGAATCTTCTAATGCTCTAAACTGCTTCATTTGTAGAACTTATATGCCATGATTTATTTATTCTTGTTGTTTTTTTCTTTTGTGCAGTATGTACATCACCTTCAGCGAAGGTACAACCTTAGTTCCTTCAACCTACTGGGACACACTGCTCCTGCCCAGGCTGGAACACTGCTGCTATTAGGACCATTTCTGGATTATTGGTTGACAAGCCAGAGAGTTGATGCCTATAATTATAATATAGTATCTATTGTAAGTGTTCTATCTATTTGTATTCTTTGCATTATGAGGTTTTTGTGTCATGGTAGTTGTTGCCATCAGTTTAGAATGAGGTTAGATTTACTTGTTTTAGACTTCAGGGTTGCTGTCAGAATCGTGTTCATGAATGTGCACTGTAATTCATGCAGTTACTTGTATTTCTTTCGACCTACTGTTATATTTAATTTGCATTGCATATCATGTTGCAATCTGCATTCATTTCTAAGACCACTTACATGACGTATGGTGCCTAACATCTCTTAAAACATCTGTCTACTAAATGATTTTAGGCTTAGCGGAAGTATTTGTGCTCATTCTATTCTGATTTAAAAAAAGCATTTAATTTTTAGTGATTTAGTTTTGTTACTCGAACTCGGGTATGAGTGTAGATACAAGTATGTGTCATATATGGGTGTCAAACATGGGTACTTCGTGAAAAATGAAGAGCCAGTGTTAACATTGGTTGCATGCAGCACATAAGAGATGTACTTCCTCTCCTTTCTATCTCTTTAGCTGCTGTATAAAATAGACCTGTACATTAATAGTTTACTATTCAAGTCATAAGTTCACTTTGGTACATTTTTATGTGGTTTAGCTGCTGCTTATTTTTGGTGCCTGCCTTTTCCTGTATGCAGTTATGCATATGCCTGTAGAAGTATTCTTGAGCTGTTCATAATTCCAATTGTAGTTTATTCCTGTGACTTTCAGTTTTACGGGATTAGTTGCTAACAATTTTCTTGGTTCATGGTCGTTGCAGATGTTTATATTACTTTCATGTACTATAGCAGTTGGAACCAACCTCAGCCAATTCATCTGCATTGGCAGATTTACTGCAGTGTCTTTCCAAGTACTTGGCCATATGAAGACAATCCTCGTATTGATTATGGGATTCTTTTTCTTCGGAAAAGAGGGCCTCAATCTACATGTGGTTCTGGGCATGATCATAGCAGTGGCTGGAATGATTTGGTACGGAAATGCTTCATCTAAGCCTGGTGGGAAAGAGCGTCGCAGCCTATCTCTTCCTACAATCCGACAACAAAAGCCCAGCAATTTATCGGATTCTAATGAACATGATTTGAAAGTTTGATTCTCCTCCATGTAGGTAAGTTAAAAGCATACAAGGTTAGCTGATTTCAGAAAGCTATTGGTTTTATCCATATGATTAGAAGGAAAAAAACAGCCTTAGTTTTAATGATTCTTATAGCTCTTTATTCTTTGGTATTGGGTTCACTTTGAGGGTATGGATTATTTTCTGATAGGATTTAGATGGCTTTTGAAATTTGCTTTTCATATTTGAGGAATATAATTTATATAAATTTTTGTCCTGCTTCTTTTTGGGGGGTTCAATTTTCTTCACGTTGAATTTATCATTTGAAGTACTAGTAAAAATGCCTGGTAAAATCAAAGACCTTAAATACTAGTTTGAAAACATGTGCTATTTTATTCCCAGTTAATTTTTCACACATTTTTTGCCCTACTTTCTAAATATATGTTTCTTAATTGACTTATATGTTTCTTAATTGACTTAATAACAAATTTGGCCACTAACATGTACATACTTTGTTAAAATGGTCCTAATTGTATTTTTGAGCCTTTTTTAACCATCAAGATAATTACATGTGAAAAATAATAAAATAAATAAATTATACATGAAATAAAATGGCCCTAACATTTCTTTTTTCAAACAATTTTTTCTAATAAATTTGGTGAAAGTATCGTTAAAAAATGATGTGAAATATTTTTAATGAGACCTAATTTATTAATTAAGTAATCTAATAAGATAATTACATGTGAAAAATAATAAAATAAATAAATTATACATGAAATTAAAAATAACAATTAATTTAAAGAAAATAAATGTAATTATCGAAAAAAGTTTTAAAATGAATGCATACGATTGTTTACCAAGAGGTTTCAAAAAGATGATTAATAAATCATTTTAAAATTTTTTTTAGATAATTACTTTTATTTTTTAAAAATTAAGAGTAAATTTTTTAACTTCATGAATTATTTACTTATTTTATTATTTTTTACATGTAATTATTTTATTGTGTTATCTAAGTAATAAATTACATCTTATAAAAAATATTCTATATATGAAATTTTATATTATCCTGTTAACTTTTTTAGCGGTCATCAAATCTGTTTAAAAAAAAAAGCAATTCGAAAAAAAAGAATAAAAGTTGATGGAAAAAAAGTTCAAAAATACAAGTAAAGCTATTTTAACAAAACATGTAAACATTAGTGATCAATTTTGCCATTAAGCCTTCTTAATTTAATTTCATTTTAAAATTTTTTAAAAAGAATATTATATTTCTTAGTTTAATTTATTTTTGACATACATACACTATAAATGTAATATTTGATTGAATTTTAGTGTTGGAGTCATAAAGGTAATACATATAATTATATATGTAATTTACCTTTTAAAAATGAAATGAAAGATCACTGAAACTAACTTGCTGTTTTAATTTTGTTAACACAACCAAAATTTCTACAATGAAAGATTAAATATGTTTGTGTCACAACTTGCCACTTGAACTAAAATATAGTATTTAATGATCTAGTTTGATATCTCAAAATAAATATTATTGGGCATCTAAATTTACACCGTTAGACCAGTTAATGTTGCTATGTGTTAAATCAAGATCACATTAGCATTGCAATGTATATATCCGAATGCATTATCCATGTCATATCATTATTCTTTTTCAAGTCACTTATAACAATTTTTTACTATGATTTAAGTTTCACATTGGACTAAGTCAATTGATTTGAAATCTATTTAGAATAATTGGTTACATTATTACCCGAACAAATAATGTTTTTAATGCATTTATCTTTTTTTGGAAAAAGAATTTTTGGGAAAAGAGTGTTTATAGAAAAAGATCGATCTCTTTTGAGTCACTTCACCCCCTATTTATAGTGCTAGAGGAGATAGTCTAATCCTACTTAAATTCCCAAAAGATAAATACAATTAATTGAAGATAAATAAAATTAAATAAAATTAAATCCTAAAATTAAATAATCCTTAATAATTATCTTAATATTAATTATCCTAATATAATAAAAATAGAGTCTGATATAATAAAATCTCTTCTTTTTGCATTTCAACCCTTGTGTCCTCCATGCTTGCACTTTTGGCACCAACTTTTCCTTGTGTAGCATATTGGCTCATTTTATCTCTAAATTCACGCTTTTGGCCCTTAATTTTGTTTTTGCCTCAAATTTAGTCCCTATGAGATAAAATATCATAAATATCTAAGACAATGTCTTCTCTGTCACACAATAAGGCACCACAAAGAGTGCTAATAGGTGCCTTATTACCCCTTACAAAATCACTAGTTTCAAATAAAGCATCTCATCTTGCTTGATTTCTTTAACACAATTTTCTGCAACACCTTTGATTTCAATCAATACTCTATCTTTAATATAAAGATATTTAGGGCTTATTTAGTAGTGCTTAAAAAAATATTTTTTGGTTAAAATTTTTGACTTTTTAAAAGCACTTTTAAAAAATACTTTTGAAAATCACTCCTGAAAGAGAAGTTAAAATTTTTAATTTTTTCTTTCTCAAAAGCACTTTTGATGCTTAATTATTTTTTCACCTCTTCAAAAATATAGTATTTTCCTTTCTTTTTTTTCTTGGTGCTTAATTATAAATAAGTTAAAATTATTAATTAAAAATAAAAATATATTTTTTGAAATAATAAAAATATGTTAATATCTAATTACAAATATTTAATGGTTATATTTAAATATTTAAAATATAGTTTATATATTCTAATTAAATTTTATAAAGAATTAATATTTATTGTTTAAAAATATTTAAAATTTATATTTCATATATTAAAATTTTAACAAGTTATAATAAATTTTTTATATTCTTACTAAAAATATAATAATATTAATTAATTTGAACATTATTTAAATGCATATTTGTTATTTGATAATAACATGTCTAAAATGGACATTTTATTTCTCAAATGTATTTTTTGACAGTAATGCTTAACACTCAAATCTTAAACCAAAATTTTTAAAAGTACTTCTCAAAATCACTTTTGTGCAGTATCTTTCAAAAACACTTTTAAAAAATATTACTAAATTAGCCCTTAATCAAATTTCCCATTATCCACCGTAAATTTGTAGAGGTTGTATAAGCAATAACATCGATAAACTTAGAGGCCAAAGTAACAATCTTTACTTCATCAAGTTTCCTTTTCTCATTTAGGGTGAGTTTGGATGGGCGGTGCGTTTACTTGCGGTTAGTGTAAAAACAGCGGTGGCTGTGATATTAGATACTGTAGTGATACTGTAGTGTGAGACAAAAAATAAACTCACCGCACCGCACCCAATCGACCATCCAAACCCACCTTTAGCAATTCCAAATCCATCAAAATATCAACATATGTCGAACACATTAATAAAATGTATTGGTAATTGCCCTGTCATATTGTCATCACACCATTAATGGCAGATAGCGGCACACTTTCAATAACCAATAATGTAACGAATCGATAATGTTAGTGATCATATAATAATTTTAAAAGTTTATTGACCAAAAGATAATTTAAACTATAAATTTGCATAACAAACAAAATAGAATTATAAAAAATATTGAATTCCTTTTTTAATAAACAAAAAAGTTTTGAGGCTTCATTAAAAAAAATCCTCAAAATAATTAAAAAAATTAATTAAATTCTTTATCGAAAATAACATCTAATTAAATCGTTTAAATCAATAATTTCACTTCATTAAATCTTAAAACATAGTTTTCAATCAAAACTCTTCGACAAATAGAAAAGTAATAGCTGACATGATAATTGAAAGTTGACGTGGTCGCTAACATGAGAAAATGATGATGTGATTGTAGATGAAAAAACTCACTCAATTACAAAACACTATGTGTCAAGTTAAAATTATTGTGGGTCAAGCCAAAATTACCTTGGGATAAAAAATGACTTCATATATTATGTCATAATTATTTTCTCTATTTGTTTTCAAAAAAATATTTTCTCTAATTAATTTAATTTAATTAAAGGGTAAATAATAAAATTTATATTATCACTAATTAATTATAAAATAATTAAGTGATAATATTAAATGACTATTTTATATCTAATTAGCTAAAATTAATAAGGGATAAGTAATAAATAAGAGAAGGGTTAATGTACTATTTGCCTCCCAAAATTGCATCCAATTATCACTTTGGTACCTAAAGAAAATTTTTATCACTTTGGTACCTGAAGTTTTCAATCCGTTATCAATTTGCTCAGTTTTAATTGACGTTGAAAAAAGGCCCACGTCACCCAAACTTTATTTTCTAGAAATAAAATTTAAAAAAAAGGGAAAAAGGGTAAACCATAAAAAAAAGCAAAAAAAAATCTGAATAATTCTCATTTTCTTAAAAATCATAAAAAATATATAGAATTATATAAAAATCCCATAATTTTAAAAAATATTTATTTTTATTTTTTTAAGAAAAGACATAGAACACAAAAAAGATATAAAATACAAAAAATTATTAAATCAATTCAGAAAAATCTAAAAAAAAACAAATCAGAAAAAAAATATTGAAACTAATATAAAGTTTCTAGAATTTTTTTTTGTTAAAAATATACTCTCTTTTTTTAAAAGTGCGAAAATACAAAAAGTGTAAAAAAAATCAGAAAAATATAAAAAAATATAAAATAAGAAAAGAATATGGAAAACTTTAAAATATTGAAAACAATTTTTTATCACTTTGCTCATAGCGTAATATATTTTTTTAAGATTTTGAATCTAGTAATCGAATTTAAAGATTTCCATATAAAATAAAGAAAAAAGACAACAAAATCACACTTTTTTTAATTTTATATTTTCATTCACATGTTTTAAAGCTTTTCATATTTTTCTGAATTTTTAAATTTTTTGAGATTTTTTCTGAATTTGTTTTGATAATTTTTGTAATTTCACTTTTTTTTTCTCTAATTTATGTATTTTTAAACAGAAAATATATATTTTAGGTTCTGGAAATATATAATTTTCCATATATTTTCTTTTCTAATTTGTTAAATTTTTTTGAGATTTTTCTGAATATGTTTGACACTTTTTTTTGTATTTTTTTTCTCTTCTTTGTGTTTTATGCATTTTTAAAAAAATAAAAATAAAATTATTTTTAATTTATGGATTTTTATATAATTCTATTTCTGGTTTTTTTAAAAATTGAATTATTTTTCTAATTTTTCTGATTTTTTAAATTTATTTTTTGGAAAACAAAGTTTGGGTCACCCTTTTTTAACTCCATTAATGACGGGAGTAAACTGGCAACGGATTGGAAACGTCATGTACTAAATTAATACAAAAAATTTAAGTACTAAAGTGATAATTAAGTGTAACTTTGGGGGGCACATAGTATATTAACTCATAAAAGAGTTTAAATTCTTGTATAAAAATTAAATTTGACATATGCCTTTATCAATTATGGAAAAAACCTGCCTTCCAATTCAATTTAACCATTATAAAAGTTGAGGATTGAAATTGTTATTTTACCAATTAAAAAAGTACCACTTAACAATCGAGTGGTAAAAAAATGATTTTGAATAATTTAGTAATCAAATTATATTTTTTTATTAAATTATCAAAACGAAAATTTTCCGTAATTTTGTGACTAATGTTTTCAAAATTAAAATAGTTTAAAATAGTAAAAACTACAAAGTTTTTAAAACATAATAAAAATGTATATTTCCTATTAAATTTAAATGGTTTAACATACAAATAAAAAGATATTTCATATTTTTATACTTTTTTTAATGAAATTTTTTATTTTTTTTAAATCTTAGTTATAAATTATTATTATTTCAAAATTATGAATTATTAACAATGTTTCAATTTTATTGATGATTAACTTTACTTGATTTATTCGATAATCAACAACAAAATTTAACCATTATTTTTTTATTGAATTCATATTTTTAATATTAAAAATAAATTTCATAAATGGTTCATATTTGGTATATTGGTAGTATATTTTTTATTTCATAATTAACCTTAAAAAATGTTATTTGTCTATTAATTTTTTTAAATATTTATTTTACATATTTTATTATACAATTATAAGACACTTGTCAACTCCTATTTGTGAGTCTAAAAATTCACTAACAGTACACCAAATATTATGTTAAAATTTAGTTAAAAGATAAAAGTCAAATTGATGAAAATGTAAACATCGGGGCTAAATCTGATATTGTGCATTTAAGTTATTACAAAATAAATGGGTTTAGCTCTCAAGTCAATGATCCAAATCCATTAATCATTAACTTGCGTTCATCGGTCTTTTGTCTCTCTCTGAAGATCGTTAAAGGAAGCGATCGAAAACTAAGCTGAAGCTCAGCTTAATGTCGCATCGAATTATTTGTTAATATTATTCCGAATAAAGAGAAAAAAGAGAAGTAAAAATGAATCTCAAATTTTGTATCCTTTTCTCATTCTTTGTTCGCAACGTAATCGCCAGAGGCGGCTATCGCAGCACTTCTTTATCTTCAGCTGCAGGTCCTCTTCTCTCTCTTTGCTTCTCTTTACAGCTTAGTAGTTGAGAATTATGGTTCCTAATGTTCTTTTCTTTTTTTATCTATGTTGCATAGACAAGTAAATAAATTTACGTTGTTAAGGAAACAAAGGAAGCCCCATGATCTTTGAATTTTTACATGGTTTGACCGGGATTTTTTTTCTGTGTTTAATTTACAAACGATTGATTTTTTGCTAACCCATTTTTTATATAGATTTAGGGTTTGAAAATGAGAGTTATGCCGGTTCTGGAAGGCATTTGATCGAGGAAAACCAGTCTCACCACCCGAGGTGTTTTTTTTTCTTTTTCAATAATAATTGAAGTTTGATTAACTTTTTGTGTTTTGTGAGTAATTTGAGGAGTTGTTATTACAGAACTGATATTGCTCGTGGCTACATGACTAACTCGGAACTAGAAAGGGCGGTGAAGGAATTTGGGCGAAGATGTAGCCACATTTCTAGAATATACAGGTGATTATTTCTATTTTTTTTTTGCTTTTCTTGCCTATAATATTTTCCGATTTTTATGATGGATTTAAGTAGGAATTTTCTCATTAAAGGAATGGATAGTTTTGTGGAATGAATGGAGTTGTTTAGTGTTCCATGGAGGTTATATACTGATTGGTTCTTTATTACTCTCTTTGAGGGCATTTTTGATTTTGGGATCAGTATTGGAGAAAGTGTGCGTGGTTTTCCACTGGTAATAGTTTTGTTTCAACTTGCTTCCTTTTCTGTACATACATGTTCACAATTATTTCCTAATGATTTTTGTTACACTATTGTGAACCATTTGTGTTTGTAAGTGTTTGGTGATTCTTTTTGTGTAGTGGGTGATAGAGATTTCTGACAAACCAGGCCGGGAAGAGCCTGAACCTGCATTCAAGGTAAATGATTTAGTGCTCTATTACCTATGCGCCTGCATGGTTATGCACTGTTTTAATTAGTGATTGCTAATTTGGTTTCCTATTTTGAAGTTGATTGGGTTTTTGTGAATATTTAAATCAAATGGTGATTGTTTTACAAAAGATTCCCTTTTAACATGGCTAAGAACTTAGGAATTGAATTGAAGAAACTATTAAAATAAAAATGGAGGAAAATGAAATTTGAGATGTTGAAATATTAGAAGCTTTTATCAGGGGAAACAAATATATTTATATATCTTGCAGTTATAGGATAAAGGATTTATAGTTAACCTGGTAGTATAGTACCTGAAGTTAGAAAACAAAGTACTAGGATCAATAGAGTGTTACACAATTACAGTAAATCTTCCTAAGGACTATGTTATCTTATATGTGTTCAAGGAGGAAAAGTATTGGGTATAGCAATTCTGGAATCTAATTTGAAATTGAATTATGTTTGAAGAAAGTTTCAATAGTAAAGGTTTAAAAAATGTGCACCAAAGTTTAGACCTTTCTTTTCACATTTCACATTCTCTGATAAATTGTATTTTTCTCTCTTCAACAGCTTTCTATTGTTCATTTTTATTAAAATGTACCCTGTTTTTTATCAACTATTACACCTATTTTTGTGACAATTATGGAGAATGTGAATTTCTATGACAATTCTTTTCCACCCTAGGAGCATGATTACGTTCTTCATATTTTCTCAAATGGTGGTTGGAGACTTAGAGTTTGTTTTCCTTTCTATTTCATCATCATGACTCATTTTTTGTTCAAAATGTAGTTTATTAACTGCTATTAAAGGAACTATTATTCTGTTTTCTATGGGTCAACTCACCTCATTTGTTTGAAATTGCAGTTCATTGGTAATGTGCATGGTGATGAACCTGTTGGTCGTGAGCTTCTTTTGCTTCTTGCGAATTGGATATGTGACAACTATAAGAGGGACCCATTGGTATTTTTCTATTCCTTTTACTGCATGTAAGTGTATTTCTTCTTTTTTCTTGCATGATGTTGTGAATAATATTTATGTGCCTTTTTCAGTGTTTTCTCCATAATAATTCCTTGGTTTAAGCACTGTGGTTTTTTTACTTATTATCATACTTCATTCGTGGGTTATTTGTTGAGGCTTAATGCTATTTTAAGATACTTTTTATTATTATTTTATTTTTTAGTTGTTTCTGAGACATTTTAGAGACACCCCCGTCACTCCATGGTCATTGGAAGAAGTGGTTTGCTTGAGAACTGAATCATACATCTGAACAACTATAAGACATTTTGTATTTGCATTGGGTAATATATTCTGATATCTTTGACATATTTAATCAATAGAAAGGTTGCAGGTATGTCTATACACACCTTATACATAAAGAAACACATATGCAGTCGTGTGAGTGATCCATAGGGCCCAGCCCACTATTTACATGATTGCTTTTTCTCAGTCAAAAAGAGAGTTGATTCTTCATTCACTCATTCACTAAAATGTTGATCTTCTTTATTTTGGCCTTCCCTATTTACAAATATTACTTTGATAATACTATTTGATGATTTCTATCAATTAAGTATGCTTTCTGTTTATATTTTTCTGGTTAAGCATGTACATAACATTCATCTTTCACAGCTGCTGTAATTTTATGACCCTTATCACATTATTTTATAAAATTGCCTAATCTATAGTATTTGTTGATGGTACAGGTTGACTTGATTGTTGACAAGGTTCACCTTCACATACTTCCATCAATGAATCCTGATGGATTTTCTTTTAGGAGACGTGGTAATGCAAATAATGTTGATCTAAATCGAGATTTTCCAGATCAGGTAACTCTACTGCAATATTGATTTTAAGTTTGAGGCATTTGATTTCAAGTTGAACCTCATAGATCACAAACAAATGGATCTTCTAAGACTGGTATATATCTAATGTTGAAAGGTGTATTTTGGTTTTCTTCAACTTCATCAACAAGTTCAAGTTAAAAAAATCCTAATTAAATCTTTGGTGTTAAGGATTATGCTCTTCCCAAATCAGGATTGATATTTAATTTGTAGGATTTATCATAGTTCCATAACATCTTGCAGGAAGGTGGTGTGCAGACTAAATTAGGAAAGCTATGCAATGGTGAATAAGATGGTTGAAACTTCATTCAGTACCTCCCATTTTCTAGTCAACTCGACATAATAATAAATGAAATGTAAAAATTCTTTTTAACAATACAATACAAATTCTATGTTGCTCCTTATGACCTTAATATATGATATAGTTATATCAGTTTTTTTTAATTATGGAAACCCTTGTGCTTTCATATTTGTAGATGATCTTCTAACATGTAGAATTTAATAAAAAAATTTCAGATTGCATTTTCTCGTTAAAGATAGCATTGGCAGCAGTGTTCACATTCCTATGATTATTCGTTTGTTTTTTGTCATGGAAGAATCTAAAATGTGAAAGCACATTTTGGTATCATTGGATTGATTGGGCAGAGTTAGAAACTTGAAATCCGAGGTTGATTTGAGATCCTAATTCTTAGGGTCAGTGTTTAATTTTTCTTTTTCATGGTAATAAAGTTGTGAGTGGTGTTATTATTGCTAGCATATATTTTGTTTGGTTTATAACATTAGAAAGGAATATGTTTTGTATTTCTATTCATCCAACTCATCGAAAGTGATCCCAACTAAGAATTCATTTTTAAGGTCAAAATTTGATTGGATCCTGTTGTTCATATGTGCATTCTTTTAGTTTGATAAGCATTGTATATTGCCTTCAGTTGCTCTTCATTCCTAGGTTTTATTGGATTTACTCCTATTCTCCATATTAAATGATCATGACTATTAAAATCTGCCAGTTCTTCCCTTGGAATAATAATGAGGATGCACGACAACCTGAAACAAAAGCAATTATGAGTTGGTTGAGAGAAATGCGTTTTACAGCATCTGCAAGTTTGCATGGGGTAATATTTTATTCTCACTTCTCTTGTTGTGTATTTATTAAACTCAGAGAGTGCTATTGTTATTGGACATTGACAATAGCTGTTACTTTTTCCCTGTCAGTTTTTAGATTGCTTCAATTTCTTGGCAAAACGTTGTAAATGACTATATTTGAAGATAAACATGATAGGCATAGAAGATTTAATCACAAATGATAAGAGAAGCTTCCCTTCATCATTTATCTTTCTTGGCATCACTTTTATTTCCCTTTTTGAAATATGCAAAGATGCTTCTGTCACCCGACTCTATCTTGTAAACTCATACATATATGTATGTGCATGTATGAGTTGCTTTGAAAGATAACTTAAGGGTGTGTTTAGCATTGTTTCTCAAAAGCACTTTTCTAGCCAAACCAGATTTTCAAGCCATAAGCAATGCTAAGCAGATAGTTTTTCAAGCTAAAAGTGCTTTTAAAACTAGGCTTTTAAGTCAACTCAAAAAGCTAAAATTTCTAGCTTCTGGCTTTTGGAAAATCATGTTTGAGCTGAATTATCTATTTCCCCTCATTGTCTAGCCTGAATTTCAGAAACTTATTTTAACTTTACAACATCATGTCTAAATAGACATTTTATCTTTTCAAAAGCACTTTTTGATAGCATTGCTGACTACTTAAATCATAAAGCAAACTTTTCAAAAGCAATGCTAAACTAGTTGGAAGTAAATGCGTAAAGAGTCAAGACTCCATTCTGTAGATCACCTTAGTGTTGCATGCAATGTACCTCTATATTGATCCGACTCTTCATTTTCTTGACATTCTCTTGTCTAGCACCCAAATATATATATATATATGTGAGTTGCTTTGTGAGAGAAATTAAATACTAGTTAGAACTAGAAGTCAATGCATAAAGAGCAAAGACTCCGTTCTGCAGGTAATGTTAGTGTTGCATGGAGTGTACCTCTATTTTGATTCGACTCTTCATTTTTCTTGAAGTACCCTTGTCCAACATCCTTGTCCGACACATTTCAGACATGGGTATGGGGATATTACCCTCCAAAAACATGAAAAAAATAAGAAAAAATTGAACAGACCTATGTCAGACGCATACCCATATCCAACACTCAAACTCGAGTCAGAGTAACATAAATTTACTAGAGTATTTATCCAACGGTAGAATTCTGTGTGAGGTGCCCAAAGTAAGGGCAATAAGAAAATTTTAGCTAAATTGGTGTAGTAAAATTTTTTAGGGCTGGAGATAATGTTGCAAAACTGAAGAAATGGAAAACTAAAGCCTGATGCACCTTCATGTACATGCTGTGGCCCATCTATGTTTTATTGTTTGGTAAATATATGCCTATTCTTATACTTTAATCTTTGATTTAGGCTCTGATTTATTAATGCTTTTTCTATTTGCTGTTTCGTATTCATTTTTTTTCTTTTTACTGTATTGTCTTCTTGCAAAAATAGAATAGAAAAAGTATCAACCAAACAGAGCCTTAGTGAGAGTGAGAATTTAATTCTAAAGTTTTGTTATCAATTTTAGATTGCTGGCATTCAGATCTAGTAAAAGTTTATACCTTCTAATGATGTACATGGTAGTTCTGTCTCATTACTTCAAAATATCTGATATTGATGGAATGAGGCTATGAATTTGATCTTGTTTGGTATACAAGAAACTTAAGGGGAGGAGCCTATTAACAATTCATTTTTTACAGGGTGCACTTGTTGCTAACTATCCATGGGACGCCTCTCTGGATAAAAGGTGATTCTTCTTCGTTATCAGCTTTAAAATTGCAAAGCTGCACCTACAAAATTATTTAAGTTCCTTGTAGCTCCTGCCTGTTATTTAAATATTTTTTCTAGGCATGCTAAACTATCAGGTGTTATATCTCGGTATTTTAGGCTTCAGCTTAATTCATGTTTAAGTTATATTTGTCTAATTCCTTTTTAAGCAAGCAATTTAATTTCCTTGATTTGGTTATTAGATGTTCATAATGGATGTTTCATCAGTTAAATGATCATAGATTGCATATTTCCATGACATGGTTTACGAGCCTTGTTTCACTTCAATTCTTTTTATTTGCCAATGTCTGCATATATGCTATTTAAATTGTAATACGATCTCTAATAACTTCCTGGTTGACTTCACCATGATCATTTCTGCAATAATGAATGGTTGTAGCCTTGTGGATCCCCATACATTTTGTTTAATTCATAATGAGTTTCATTTGTCATAATGTTACTGTTAGTAATGCGACTCTTCTACATCTCTGCACCTTAGGAACAACATGAAATCAGTTCCTTTTGTTATATTAATGCAAACTGAATCTTTCAAATGCAATGCTGGACATAGTTTCTCATATTTATATGTATTAAATCAGGAAGAACTATTATGCATGTCCTGATGATGGAACATTCCGGTTCTTGGCAAGCATATATAGCAAATCTCACTATAACATGTCTTTGAGCAAAGAATTTGAAGGAGGCATTACCAATGGAGCAGCCTGGTAAGCAATTTGTTTGCTGATTATGATCAGAGAAATTGATTACCTTACAAACCATGCAACTTTTGTTCATCTATGTTTTGCTTTCTATAGTCTGTAATATTAATCCACTTTTCATAACTTTTCCTGTTATGTAAGCCAGTGATTCAACTTAATGCAGGTACCCTGTATATGGTGGCATGCAAGATTGGAACTACATATATGGTGGTTGTTTTGAGTTGACCTTGGAGATTAGTGATAACAAATGGCCTAATGCCAAGGAGGTTAGAATTCTGTCTCAGTCATCTTTTAATTGATAACAAATGACCTTGGATTAGGGCTTGCATCAAGCTTCACTGTATAATTATATTCTATACCAGTTCTGGTTTTTTCTTCTTCTTTTGGAGGAAAACATTGTTGATGTGATTGTTGAAGTAACTCATAAATCTTACTTTCTAACATGTACTTTATAGAACTGATTTTTAAGGAATGATGTTTAGTTTAAATCTAACACCCCCCCCCCCCAAAAAAAAAAAAAAAAGAGAAAACCCAATTGAACAGGAGTGCAATACTTTAGCATTCATTATGGTTAGCTTGATTTGTATTCTTTAGTGCACTGAACTTCTGAAAAGGTGGAGGCCTTTTCTAGTTTTCTTATTTTTTTTATTATAAAAGTTTAGTGATAGAAAGATAGGGAGTCATACTTTTCACCTAGCGTTCTTTGCTTCTTAACTCGGTCAAATCACAGGAGAGTGCCCCTTCTTTATGCTTATCTTGTAATGAATTCTTTTTTTCCCCTCAAGATCCTGCTAAATCCTAAAATTTAGTTATTTTAAACTTGCTCTAGCTCAGAAATTTTATGCAGATGTGTTGCTTTAGATAAAAAGGACCTCATCACTTTCTTCAACATTTTTGTTATTTCTTATATCTTGTATGCCAATGTCTCCTTTGTCCTTTTCTGAATTCCCTTTGCCTTAGTCTTTTCATACAATATCTATGTCTATTTTTTGGTTTTTCTTAAAATTCAAATTTCAGGTAATAGTGGTGTTTTTCAAAGCTGTTTGGAGTGATTTTTCTTAATTTGAACCCTAGGCATTGAGATGTAGAATCTTTAATGTTTCGTCCCATGGTTTTCTTAAAACCAAGCAGTTAAATACTTTTGAAGGTGTTTTGATGCTATTTTGTGGAGCATGTATTTTGGATGCGGTAAAGAATGTTTTAAAACTGCTTCATTTTTCATAAGTTTGTTTTAATTGTAGGAAATTTATTATGGTGGCCTTCTACTTTATTCTCTTCAATTGGCACCTTATTGGTTCTTTTATTTATCACGATGTTGTCAAATATCAAATCCCTCTTATGCTGATACTGAAGAATATCAGAAATTATATCGCAAATTATCTCTGCCTCTATGGAATTAAATTAGGTGTTTTGGTCTTTGTAGTGTCTTGTCAATGTCCCTCTTTTCAGCTCTCTCGGAATTGGCA
The DNA here is from genome assembly GCF_007990345.1 of Gossypium hirsutum. Classification (NCBI taxonomy): domain Eukaryota; kingdom Viridiplantae; phylum Streptophyta; class Magnoliopsida; order Malvales; family Malvaceae; genus Gossypium; species Gossypium hirsutum. Next base: position 26,923,377 of record NC_053441.1, read on the forward strand.
AAAAACTAATTAGCAAGAATAAATGCTAATACAATAACTATGAAATAGAAGTGGAACACTTATAGTAGTTATTGTTGCCCTGTTCTTTTTTTTTTTTTTTTGCTTGAAATCGTTGCCTTATTCTGCAGATGCTTTAAGTAACTTTTCTTGCATATACATGATCATTTTTCCATTTCTATTTTCTCTCTCTCAATATATGAACCTTGTTGGTTTTGTATCTTCTCAAGTAGATAGTTCTTGGCTCTTGGCAGCATTCGGTTAACTTATTTTGATATCAGCCTGTTTGGAAAGTTAATTTAGATAGTGTTCATTCTTGTTTTTACTATTTCTTGTTGCCTTTTTTCATCTTCTTTTCTAATTGTAATGTGCAGCTTCCTACCATTTGGGAGTACAACAAAATGAGCATGCTAAATCTTGTTGCGAGCCTTGTTAAGGTACTCTGCAGTTTGGCTTTAAAAATGTCTGGTATTGAAAATTGAAATAGATTTCATTTTCTTTCTGCATCTTTTTTGTATAAAAGAATATTTTTCTAAAATCTATCTTATCGGAGGTATTATGGATAACAATCTTAAATATTCAACAAAGTGGAATATTTATACAGCTTTTTCTGTCTACGAATCATTGATCTATGCCACTTGTATATTTTTAGACAGGAGTTCATGGAAGGGTCTTTTCTTCAGACAGTGGAAGGCCATTGCCTGGGTTGATCACAATCAAGGGAATAAATTACACGGTTTGTTCATATATATATATGCTGTCATAATACACAGACATCTTATTAACCATATTATTGTCACAGAAATCATAGTGTAAGGATTCTGATTTGGAATGTATCAGTTTATTCACTGGCACTAAAGGAGAGCAATTAACTGTCTTGTTGAAGTCACTTCGAATTTCGTATATACTATGATCACTGAGAATTCATCATTTCTCCCTAGAATGGAAAATTTTAATCTGCTTAGATTCGGCCTGTTATATGAGAACATAGAGCATTTTTTGAATTTGTGAAGTTCACTTTTTCCCGGTTTAGGATGTAATTTCTGAAGAATTTTGAGCATAAAGAACATGGATTTACCTTGAAGATATTAATCATAGTTCTGTTTTCCTTTATTTGCGGACCTGTTCTGCTTAGTAGACCACCTAATACTTTGCAGCAATCATGTTAAAAAAAGTGAAAATGTGGTTTGATATTTTCTTACTTCCATATCCATGCTTCACACCTTAAGCTTCTATCACCCTTCTGGTTAGGGAGCTCCTTTTTACCAAACAGCAATTGCTTTTTCTTTGCTCTTTCTATATGAAACATCAATTGCTTTTGATATGCCTGGATTTTATTCTTTTCTGAGATACTTGTAATAGCAGTATCCATGCTGCTTGTGCTTATATTTGTTTTTATTTTCTCCTTTGATCATCGTAAACAAAATACTCATTCTCGCTGCTTTTATAAAATCTTGACATGATTAAATAATCTGGTGGTCTTGAGTTGTAGCGTTCTTTTAATAACTTGTATCTTGGTGTCCCTGATCATGACAGGTTAAAACTAGCGGGACATTAGCAGATTATCATCGGTTACTCGTTCCAGGAGAGAGATATGAAGGTATGAAATTTTTTTAGTCTCAGCATGCTGGGTTCTTTTCAGTGATTGTTAGTAATGCAAGAAATATCTAATGATCGCATACGAATGATTAGAAAAGAAAAATTAGTAGTTGGTTAAATCATGAGAATAGCAAGGTGCAGCTGAAGAGGTGTTAAATAAGGCTTGCATTTGGTATTTGGAGCTGGTTGAATACTATGTTACTTGGACTTGAATGTGTTGGACATGGGTATGTTACTCGAGTATGTTAAATTTTTCCCACGATTCTCTTGTACTTGGAGGGTCTTGAAAGGATCATATCCCTTTACTCATGTCCTGGTAAGTGTTGGACATGAGTGCCAATCATAGGTACTTAAAAGAAAAACGAAGAGTCAAAGCAATATAGGTTAAATATATATTGCGAATGTTTTATGCATCTTTTACTGATTATTGAGCAATAAGTTCTTGCCGTTTTTCTGGGATATTGGTTTGATGGCAGGCCTTTTTGTAAATATCCCATTCAATTAAGCAAATAATTACCTATATGTTTTAAACTGATGAATATGCTTGCAGTTATGGCTACTGTGCCTGGGTACAAATCAAAGGCCACACATATTTGGTTGGAAAAAGAAGAAGCCACAAATGTAGACTTTATTCTTGATCCAGAAGTCTCTTCCGATGGAACTTTACTTCGTAGTATTTGTGATTGTGGCAGAAAAAGCCGGCTCCTTTCAATAGGGTATTTCTGGGGAACTCACTTTGAAGTTTATTTAGTCTTGATTGTTGTCCTAGCATTTCTATGCTTTTTGCTGACACGGCGAATAAAATCCAACCTTTTAAAACAGCGATCGCCACCTAAAAGGTCAGTATTGACAGTATGACCTCACTTAAAACTTGTACTCTTGCATTATGATCGATAAATTAAATAGAATATCTTTTTGCTTGATTGTGCAACTAGTATAATACTTGTTTGAGTTTACTATCAACCATTCCTTAGATTACTTATATTGCAATTTTCTACCTACACATAATTTGTATGGATAATGATAATCAATGTGAACCTTCCCTTTTTTTCCGACACAAGGAAATGTATTGTTGAAGATTATTTGTAGTTCCATTTTTGTTCTGTATGGTTTTTAGCAGTTACTTTTGTGTTGTGTTGTTAAGCAATGTGATAATGTGTCTAGCCAAGCTAAATTACTCAAACTAGCGTGTGAGTGTCAACCATGGATATGTTCGGCATGAGTATATTCATTTCTTCCCCCAAAATGTTCATATATTTGGAGCGTCTTTGGAGAATCATGAGGTGTCGGACTAACATACTTGCCAAGTATGCCCTATTCATTATTATATCTGTCCATTTACTTTCAATTACTAAAGTCCACTTCCTTCTATTTGGATATGAAAATTTTAAAAATATACAAAATCACAGTAGGAAGCATTATCCTCGGAGTAAGAATGTGGCTTAAGTAGTCAATTCAATATCTACCCTTAGTTCGGGTCAGTAAACTGTTGGGCCAAAATTGAACCCAATAAAACATCGCAGAAGCACAATAAAACATCGCAGAAGCACAATTGGTGTTTTTCACTTCTAATAAATCAATATGATAAATCTAATAACACAATATATTAACAATTAATTCAAGCCATTTATAACATTGCAAACACAGATCATGAATTGAGACATACAAATTTTTATATGGAAAATCCAGGGCAAAAATCATGGGACTTGAAAGTCCACCATAAGCTCAAAAGAATATTACTCAACAGAGGGCATGAGACAATTGAGATCCTTGGGTCTACTAATCGATTTAAATGGACATCGGATAACCCTAGTTTAAAGAGTTGATTAAAACTACACTTGGTAAACAATACTCTCTCTAACTTGTTGCACCCACATATAAAAATAAACTAAAGCGTTATTGTGTTGCCCCTAAAATGTATATACACATACACATAGTGGGACCTATGTGGTCTACGTCCAACAAATATCCCCTACCCATTACGTGGGGATGTTTGCTATACAAGCGATTGAGTAATATGCTTCAAACTTTCTTTTTAGTAAGATTTTAGTCAACATATCTGCACCAGTATTATTAGTGTGAATTTTTTCAAGTTCTAATAAATTTGTCTCGAGAATTTATCGCATGCAGTAATACCTTACATCAATATGTTTAGACGAGAACGAAAAGTTGAATTCTTACCAAATAGCACATTGACTATCACAAAACAAGACATACCTCTCTTGAGCAAAGTCGAGTTCTTACACAAATTTCTTTATCCAAAGGAGCTTTTTGCACATCTCTGTAGTTGCAATAAACTTAGACTCAATAGTGGATAAAGCAACACATTTTTGCAATTTAGATTGCCAAGCCTTTGCTTCTTCTGCAAAAGTGATCAAGTAACCTGAAGTAGATTTTCTCAAGTCAATATCTCTGATCATATATAAATCTGTGTTGCCAACTAGAATGAGTTTCTTATTGTCAAAAAAAAGTTTAAAATTGAAGGTGCCTTGGAAATATCTTATAATTCACTTCACTGCATTTCAATACTTTCTCCCTGAATTAGAAATAAACCGACTAATTGTAACAACTGCATAGGCCAAGTCTGGTCTCGTGCATACATCAAACTACCCACGGCTAAAGAGTAAGGAACTTTTCACATGTTTTCCTTCTCTTTCTATGTGGAAGGACTTTGCTTTACACTCAACTTGAACTGCATAGTAAAGAGAGTACTCACCATTTTAGTTCTATCTATCCATATTAAACCTTTAAAGTACTTTCTCAATGTACTCTCTTGTGATAACCATAACTTCTTGGCCTTTCTATCACGTGTTAATCTAATGCTAAAAATTTACTTTGCTGGCCCTAAATCATTCATCTCAAAGGATTTACTCAATTTTTGTTTCAACATGACAATTCTAGAAGCATTATAACCAACAATAAGCATATCATCAATATAGAATAATAAAATAATGAAATCATCACTGAAGAATCTCTGAACAAAAACACAATAGTCAAAAGTCGTCGTCTTCTTGTAGCTATGCTCCCCTATAACAAACTCAAACATTTTGTACCATTACCTCGGAGCATGCTTCAAACCATACAAGCTCTTCCTCAATTTGCATACATATTCCTTTTTGCCTTGTACAACAAAACCCTTTAGTTCCTACATGTAAAGCTCTTCCTCCACATCACCATGAAAGAAAGTAGTTTTCATATACATCTGTTCAACCTCTAAGTTATAATAAGTTGCCAAACTCAATATAGTTTTGATAGAGAACATCTTTACAACTAGAGAAAATATTTTCTTAAAGTCAATCCCCCTTTTTTACTATAACCCTTAATGACCAATCTAGCTTTGTATCGTGGAATTCAATTCTCTTCTTGCTTCAACCTGTAAACTCACTGATTTTTCAAAACTCTCTTACCCTTTGGCAATTTCACCAACTCAAAGATATAATTGTCATGCAAGGATTGGAGTTCATCCTTCTTCGCTTCAACCAACTGATCTTTGCATTCACTCTCCATAGCCTTTTATTACACTCTAGATCTTCCTCGTTAGTTAAAAAACATACCCATCAGAAATTAGATTTAAAATCAATTATACGTTGCTAGTCATAAATGTTAACTTCTTGCATATCATCCTGAATAGGACTTCATGAAGAAGCTATAGAAATCAGATTCATTTCAAACAAATCATCACTATTTTGTGGATTCATATTCTCTATCTTATCAATGTCTTTAATGGTTTGATCCTCAAAGAGAACCACATCTTTGCTTCTCACAAGTATTTTCAATCGAATCATACAACCTATACCTAAACTCATCATGATCGTAACTAATGAGATACATTGTCGAGTCTAAGCATCTAACTTAGATTGCTCATCTTTTGGAGCATAGACAGATTCTTTGCAACCAAACACACGCAGGTGATATGACATGTCTTTACCAAATCAAACCCTATCTAGTACATCATCCTGCAAAGAAACACTAGGAGATAGATTAATCACATGTACAACTGTATGCAAAGCTTCAACCCAAAATATCTAGGCAACTTTGCATATGAAAGTAAACATTTGACTTTCTCAACCAATGTCCAGTTCATTCTCTCAGCCAATCCATTCAACTTTGGAGTCTTCGACAGTAAACATTAAATGGTCTTCTATACTTTCCACCATTATCAATACGAATACACTTCAACTTCTTCCCAATCTCTCTCAGATGAAGCTTGAAAGTGCTTGGACACATCAAGTACATGGCCCTTTTTTTTCAAAGTATAAAACCCAAAGTTTTCTTGAACAGTCATTAATGAAAGTCATGAAGTAAAGTGCGCCACCATGTGACCTAACCTTCAAGGGACCACAAACATTTGAATGAACCAACTCAAGCAAATTTGACTTTCTTGAAGGTGGGTAATGCTTAAATGAAACTCTTATATGCTTTTCAACTAGACAATGGACACAATTCTTCACCGTAGTTTTCTTCAAACCTGAAAGTTGATTCTTCTTGACCAAACAATTAAGCCATTCTCACTCATGTGACTAAGTTGTCTATGCCACAATTTTGTTGGGTCATCATCTTCTGTCACATTCACCATGCCTCAGGAAGTTGAAGTGTAACAGCCCTATTTCGACCCTAATTGGACATAATGGTTTCGGGACCACAATTCGAGTTGAAAAAAAATTTAATATTACTTTGTGAGTTACTATGTGTGAATTTGATTGTGTGAAATTTTCATGTTTAAATTTTGTTGTTTGAGTAACTGATTAAATAAAAAGGACTTAATCGCGTAAAAATAAAAATTTAGGGGTTAAAGCTAAAAGTATCTATTTGTTGTTGTCTTTTTATTTGAAAGGTTAGACCACTAAATAGTTAGTGGATGGCTAAGGACAAAACTAACCTTATTATATATTAGTTATATTTATTTAAATAAGGTTAAATGAGTAATTAACAAATATTATAATATAAGATAGTTAAAAGCATAAAAACATTAGATTATTATCATATTTCTTAGCCGAAACCAAGAAGGAAGAAAGCCATTAAAGCTTAGTCAAGTTTCGGCCATATTCAAGCTTAAATTCAAGGTTCGTTTTTGTTTAGTTTTCGATAATTTTTACGTTTTTTAGATCGTTGCTTCGAATACTTCAAAACCCATGCCTTAATTTTATGAATTGTTGATGATTTTGAAAAGCACCATTGATGAATGCTTGAGCTTTGTGATAATTGATGATGAAATATGAAAGATATGTGAAAGGTTAATATGTTTTGTCTTTGAATTTTTGATGAATTTGAGTAATTAGGGTTAAATTGTAAAAATAAATTTTTGAGTGGCTAAAATGTGAAATAAATAAAATGTGTGGGCTTGTAAAGACACTAGGAATATTCGGCCCTAAAGGAGTGTAGCCAAATTTTGTGTATTATGTGTTTTGAGCAAAAAGAACTAAATTGTAAAAAAGTGTGAAATGTTAGGGACAAAATTGTAATTTTCCCATTTATGTGTTTTTAGGATAAATTGAATTGAATGGTGTTTAAATAAGCTTAAATTGAATATGTTTAGATCAAGAATTAAAGAAATCAGATTTGGATCGGGGAAAGACAAAGGTGGTCGAGTAGCTGATTTAACGGTCGACGACATCCGAGGTAAGTCGATAAACATTTAAATTTTGTTAAATTAATGTTATATAGTAGATAGATAATATATGGAACCATTAGATGTAGTAAGAGGTTTTGGCCAAATATACATATATATTTGTTATAAGAAATAAGTCAATTGAGTTCGAATTAACTGATATTTAATTTTTGTAAGCATATTTGAACCTTAAAAATTGTATGGAAATTTTCTGATAAGTGCTTTCGTGTAAGACCACTTCTAGGGCGATGGCATCGATTTGTATTTTCATGTAAGACCACGTCTGTGATGATGGCATCAATTTGTATTTTCGTGTAAGACCACGTCTGGGACGATGGCATCGATTTGTATTTTTGAGTAAGACCCTGTTTGGGACAGTGGCATCGATGTGCGATTACATGTAAGACCACGTCTGGGACGATGGCGTTGTATGAATCTCTCGACTATTTTATTATTCTATTTATTTTCGATTGGTTCGACAAGTAATATAAATGAAGATTGTTATGTATTTGAAATGTATGTGCAGGTATAAGTTAGTTGAATAAATATATGGAATTAAGGTAAGTTATTTATTTGGAAGTATATATGGTATGAATATATATAAGTTTTGAATTGTTATGGTTATATATATATATGCATACTTTAAATTTCGGTTGATACCTATTTTACTTAAAGTAAAAGTTTATGAACATTTATACAAGAACAAAATTGGTTATTAGCTTACATGTATATGTGATAAAAGTGTGATTATAATTATATATATAATATCTTTGTATGTTAATTATGTGCCTTTAATTCTTACTATTTAAATATTAATTATGCTTACGATTTACTAAGCTTTATAAAGCTTATTGTGTATTTGTATTTGTGTATTTCTGTTTTATAGACCTTGAAGTAGTTACGAGCTCGGGGATCGTCAGTAAAGCTTATCACACTATCGACTAACTACGGTATTTTATAAATTGAAATCTCTTTTGAAATTATGGCATGTATAAGTTGGGTGGGAAATAACTTATTTTAGAAAGTGTATGTATTAAAGCCATGCGAAAATGGCTTAAGCATTTTGTATCTATGTTAGGTTTTGGTGGAGATATGGCTTGATTATGTTTTGATTATTATATAATCTTTTATGGATAGTATTTATAAGGTAAGGTATATACATGCTCATGGTAGTGTTTGAATTATAAATTCTTGGCACGTAAGTATGTGGTGTGAGTATATTTGATATAGGTATTAAGCTAAGTAATGTTTGATTACGTGGAATTAGTTAGATAATGTATACAATGTGTTTGTTTTAGTAAGTAAGTAATTTTAGTTCATGAATTATAAATTGAAATATGAAGAATTGGTTGGCAGCTACTTTATGATCGGCTATCATAGGGTAATTGACTAAATGTAAGTTTGAGTTATGTATTGAATTATGATATATGCTTTATTATTTATATGAATGGATCGAATATATATGTTAAAACAAATAATGGATCTGTCGTATATGTATTAGTATTGTAAGACCAATTTGGTTAATTTGATTTTTAATATATATATTAGGTATTTAATGCAATAAACAATTTTAGTAATATTTTGGCTACGTTAAATTGATTTTTAATAGAGAATATTTTGTTATGCTCATGTTTGTGTAATTGGTTTTTAATAGGGCAATTTGGTTTAACCATATGATAATATTATAAGTTATGCAAGTTTGGTTATGGTATGAATTTATGTATATATAATTAAATATAGTGTAAATGAATTTGGTTTGTGCTTGGTTAAAAGATTTTATTTAAATATATATATATATACATTTGAGAAATATTATATAGGTACAAAAGTACTATGGTTCTTGAGTTTTATAATGTTCGATTGTGTAATAGTTAAATTTTGTAATGACCTTGAGATATGGATTTATAAAAAGGTTAATGGTTTATAAAACTTATATGCATAAGCATACATGTGTGTAAAATAGTAGTAAATTATTAGTTTATATTTGGATAGGTATGATGTTCTTATTTTAAATGGTGGTTGTGAAATGAGCATTTTAATTTTTTTGAATGGTTGAGATATTATTCGTTTCCAAAAATTTAAGCATGCAAATTTAGTATAATTGTTTCGTCTTAATTTGTATATGTTGCAAAGTTTGCAAAAAAAAAAATAGTAATAAATAAATAAAAATGTGTCATGTCCGGTAACACCTCGTAACCCAATCCGGCGATGGTCACAGGTTATGGGTGTTACATGAAGCCTGCATCAAATATAAGTCCAACTTTTCTTCCCTTAAGCCACAACCAATGAGCCTTTAATCAATTTCCATGGACCTTACTGAAAGTGTTACAAAAACTATCATCATTAAACTTTCCTGCAGAAATCAAATCTAAATGAATATTCGTTGTATACCTAATATTTCAAGTGTCATCTTGGTTCCATTATTAGTGACCAAACTAACATCTCCCACACCAACAACTTGCACCAAGCTATCACTATCCATCTTTAATACCCCAAAATTGACAAAATTATAATATGTGAAGAACTTCTGTGACGTGACATGAAGCGTAACACCAGTATCTATCACCCAACAAGTCTCATCGCATGATAGATTGATCAAATTCTCATGACAAAGGACTAACAAATCATCAGTAATAACAGTAGTAACATGTTCGAATTTCTCATTATCTCTTCTTTCTTATTTATTACCACCGCCTCTATTCTCTCTGTACAGCCCAATTTATGCCCGGGCCCAACAAGCAGAGGCAAAGTAAAAAAAACAAACAGCAAACACAAATAACGGGCCCAAATACCAGACCCATTTTGCCATAGCCCAAACTTTCAATACCCAACTAACCTAACCCACCTAAATAACCCACTAACCCTCAGCCCAAAACAATTAAACCTCATTACCAAACCCAATACAACACCAGCCCAATACCCCAAATTAGATCCAATAACCGAGCCCAGTTGCATTGGGTCCAAGGTCTCAGCCTCTATGGTCAAACTAGGGTTTCAAAACTGAAACCCTAGCTTACCTGCCCTCAGCGTCGCAACCACCGCCAACTGCCACTGTCATCTCCACCCACGTGCGCCCATGCCTGCAATGACAGAGAGGAAACATCAACAAGCAAAGAAATATACTAAAAAAACTTATGTAAATCGGCTATAAAGCCAAGAAGGAATCATTGTAAAAGGGTTCGGATTTTTTTAAGAAAAAGATTGAAGAAATAAAAATCAGTTGAAAGGTGATATTTTTAGTATTTTTTCCTCTTCGATTCTGTTCGGTTTTGCTTTTCTTTTCTTTTACAGTTAATATAAGTCTAAAGGTTAATAAAAGAAACATACCTGAACGCCGTGTTTGGGACGTCGCCTGAGTCCTTCGGGTCACCGAAAATGGACGGGGAGGGCGACCTTTTGGGGATTTTCTCCTTTGGCCTTAAGACCGTGAAGGTCTGATCTATAATCGGCCTTTAAAACGGGGTTTGAAAAACCAACCTTTCACCTTCCGACCGTCGCTTACGGCGGAGCCAACGCCGGAGAACGGCGACCGTCACGGCGGTGATTGGCCGAGCCATAGACTGGGGTTTGGACGAAAAAGAAAAGGGAGGAGAGAATTTTAAGCATTTTTTTTAAAACAGAAATGGGGCAAATGATTTTTTTCTAAAAAACTGGGCTTTTATAGCTTCCCAAAACGACGTCGTTTTGGGCAAGCCCTTCTGGCACAAAACGGCGTTGTTTCGCTCTCAGATCCGCGCATGAGACCCGACCCGCTACAGGATCCGCGCGTTTTCGGAGTTGGGATATTTGTGCATAAAGTCCTTTCGCTTTCGCTCCTTTGTGCAATCTGGTCCCATTTTGTTTTTTAATTCGGCTGCCTGATTTTTATCGCTTTTCATTTTAGTCCATGTTGAAACGCTGCGTGTTAGGGTTGGGATTATTGCCTAATTGGTCCTTCGCCCTTTTAGCGCATTTTATCTTGGTCCCTGGACTATTCTTTTAATTATTTACTGTTTTAAACCCCGTATTTCATCTTAAGTTTTAATTTAGTCCTTTTCCCTTTTATTTATTTTCTTATTAAGTATATTCTTGTTGCTACATTGCTATTAATATTATTATTACTACTATCATTTGTTTATGTTTACTTATTTATATATTCAAGATATTGGCCTCATTATATCGTTGTTTATTTATTTATGTCCTTTTTATTCTTTTTATTACAAACTTTGTTATATACGTGTATATACACATATTTCATATTTCTTATATACTTATACACATACTTTTCTTTTTCTTTGTCTTACTAATATACACATATATACTTATATTTTTATAACTTTTATATACATGTACATGTATATACATACATACATAAACTTTATATTTAATATTTTTAATACATATATGTATATATATATTTTATATTTTATAATTTCATGTATATACATATATATATTTCCCTTATATGCACAAACATATTTTCATATTTTATAATTTTCATATATTTTCCTTTATTTTTATGTTCATTTATGTATTTATTTATATGCCCATTTTTATGCTTTAGTTTATTTATTTATTTATTTGCTATGGTATATGCATGATTGATTTATTTTATTATTCGTTTTTGCTCATTTTTTATTCGCATTATCATGTCTATTATTCCATTATGCATATAAATATCATATTTCAAAAAAAAAGGGAAAATATTTCTAATTGAGGCAATGTTTTACGTTTGGAAATTCGAGAAAACATGCCCTAAGGTGCTGGGTGTCGATTTTTCTCGTTCAACCAAATAGCTAAATATCCTTTCAAAAATTATAAAATAAGGCAATGTTTTGCGTTTGGAAATTCGAGAAAACATGCCCTAAGGTGCTGGGTGTCGATTTTTCTCGTTCAACCAAATAGCTAAATATCCTTTCAAAAATTATAAAATAAGTCAATGTTTCGCGTTTGGAAATTCGAGAAAACATGCCCTAAGGTGCTGGGTGTCGATTTTTCTCGTTCAACCAAATAGCTTAATATCCTTTTAAAATTTTTAAAATAAGGCAATGTTTTGCGTTTGGAAATTCGAGAAAACATGCCCTAAGGTGCTGGGTGTCGATTTTTCTCGTTCAACCAAATAGCTAAACATCCTCTTGAATTTTAATCCATGTCATTCAAGTTTTTTTAGGATCGTATTTTAAATCTCTTTAAAGTTTTCAGTTTTTCGACACTAAGACATTAAGTAATCAACTAGGTACCAATTTTGGGCGTATCGAGGGTGCTAATCCTTCCTCGTGCGTAACCAACTCCCGAACCCGTTTTTCTGAATTTCGTGGACCAAACTTGTTGTTTTAATAAAATCAAACCTTTTATTAAAAACAACCACTTTTCGAGGTGATCCAATCACACCTTATCAAAAAGGATTGGTGGCGACTCCCGTTTTCATTTTCATTTTCAAAACCCAAGTCGACCCCGTTTTTCATCATCCCAAAAAATGGTGTCAACACTCTCTATTCCACTTGCAACAATACTTTTTGATATGGCCTTTCTTGCCACAATTGTCATGGGGCTGACTTTTAGTCTTACAATCCATGTGGCCTTAGGTGATTTCTTCGCTTCAAATGCACTTATGTCAGCCTAACTCTAGCAATGTGAGAATTCTCGATAAAAAATCTCTAAGGCTAGCAGAAGCAACTCAAAGACAAAATAAAGCTCAAAAGAACAAAATAGTCATAAAAAAGCGAAGCATGCCAAGTGTTTGATTAAATTCTCTCGATTAGTATTTATTACTAAAGAATGGAATACAATGGATGATTACAAATGAGAGGGAGACCTCTATTTATAGTTGAACTCCCCCAAAACCAACGATATAGATTGAATTTCATTGACGGACGAGATCAAAGCCTGTCTACAATTAAGGGATTTATATAATCCCCAAGATTACAAAACCAAATATTATCAAATTAAAAATCATCTAAGATTACTTTCCCTATTTACAAAAGGTAGCTCTAATTTTCCATGAGTGCTTCACTGGGCCACCAAAGCTTCAAGTAGATGGGCTTCGTCACTTATTCTTCAAATCGAGCCAATTCACGTGGGTCAAATGAGCTCCATTTAATAGATTGACCTTCATGAGATGCTCTTTGTGCTTTGGTCACGAGTTTTGAACCACAACCCATGACACAATGATGACGTTCAAGATTTTTGTATCTTGACCTTGACTTTCTTTAACTTTTTTCTCTAACCTTTTCACCTTTATCTTTGTTTCTCCCCTTATTTTCGGTAACTAAAACCTTAGACTGTGATGGAGAACCTTGAGACATTCTTCTCACTTCTTCATTCAACACATCACTCTTAGCAATTTCCAAGGTTAGAACACCCTTTGAAGCAATATTAATGAGCGAAACTTGATATGTTTCCCAAGAGTTCAATAGAGTAGCAGGCAACCAAAGTCCCGTAATCTCATTATCAAATTTAAGTCCCATACCAAATAGTCGAATCAACAAACCTTGAAACTCATTCAAGTGGCCGACTATAGAAGTCTCTTCTTTGTAACTTAATGACATCATTCTCTTAAGCATGAACAACTTGTTATGACCGGACTTTGAAGAATACAAGTTTTCAAGCTTGTTCCACAATGTACCCATATATGTCTCTCAATCAATGTGGTTATAGACATTCTCTTAACAAATTGTTGAATGAAATCGTACACTTGTTGATGCTCAAATTTCCACTCTTCATCAGTTTTGACTTAGGATTTTGAGTAGCAAAAACAAAAAGGTGCAAAGATTTCACAAACAGAAGATCTTTCATTTTTTTTCCTCCAAAGTTAATCATTTGTGTCATTCAACATATTTATCTTACTAGTGCTAATATTTATGATTACCAAACACGAGAACCAAGCTCTAATACCGGTATGTTGGGATGAAACCGAACCCAATGAAACACCACAGAAGCACAATTGGTGCTCTTTCACTCTCAATAAATCAATTTGATAATTATGACAAACCCAATAACACAGTATATCAACAATTGATGCAAATTATCTATAATATCACAAACAAAACTAAAATATCGAGACATACACGTGAAAAGCCCTTTTAAAGCAATGAGACTTGAAAGTCCACCAAAAGCTCTACCATAAAATTTTTTTTAAAAAAAAAAGTCTTACTAAAAGGTTACAACATAGAACCACAACAAGAGCATATAACTCAACAAAGACTATAAACAAGTAATCTCAAGCAAATTAAAGCAAAAAAAGTGAAAACATTACCAAAAAAGGACTGACTTGAAAATGAAAACACAAAGCTACAGTACTTTTATGAAAAATTCCACTATCTATAGTTGAGATTCTCAAATCTACTAGTCACAGCCCAAGAGTCAGCTGAAATAGACATCGAATAAAGCTTTAAAACACGCTTTTGGAGAACAAAACTTTTTTGTTCTTTACTTGCGGCACCCACATATAAAAATAAATTGAAGCAATATTCTGCTGCCCCAAAACACATATAATAGGGCACACACACATAGGCATTGAGCCTCCCACATAGTGGGACTCATGTGACCTACGCCCAACATAAACGTTGTCCTTTAGCTAGATATACATATGCAGGGAAGGTAGTCCTATTATTGAGCTCAGGTCTTAAGTATATCATATAGGAGTTAGTGTCCAACACGGCCATGGGCTAAATATTTTTTTAAAAATTATTTTCATGTAAATTAGGATTTTCGAAGCTCATATTCTTATATTTATGTGTTAAGATTCGAATGTTGTATAAATATTGAAGCTCCATAATTGCATTATGCTTTTCCCTATTCGTTTCTGTGCACATTTGTGGCATCAGACCATAAGTTGTGCGTGTCTAATGTCTAGAAATAAAATTTATTAAAGTAGTTCTTATCCTATTAATATTAATATTGTAATTATCGACTGTTTGAAAAAGAATTTCCCCTACATTATGTACTTTGAGTTTTGACCAATTATTAAATATATATGAGGATAGTATTATGAACTGATAATTTATGAGATGTTAAAATATTAATTGTATAAGAATTATAAAAAATTATTTAATTATAAATTAATGTAAATGCTTCTCTTTTTATATAATATTAGATTATGGTATAGTCAGGATGTGGGTGACAATTTTATTTAATAAATTAAAATAAAATTGATATAGCAATCAAATATGGTTTTGGTTGAAATCGTTAACGTGAATTATTAAAAATTATAATGTTTTGTATTTAAATATCATCATTTGTAAATATTTTTTTAGATTTTATATGAAAAAAAAATTATCCTCAAAATAATATCTTATGTTTTGTAAAAAATAAAGATTTTTTGGTAATCTCTTCACTAAGTTGGGACACAATTGAAAAGTGACATCAACTCAATAAGAAATTTAAATATTAGTACTAAATTATGACACTTTATGTAACAAATATATCTAGCCATCAATCTCAGATTCCACCTTGTCAAAAGTAAAGGACCGAAACCATGAGATCACTTCCCTTATGGCCAAAGCTTTTGCAAGTTTAGGATTAGTAACCATTGTTAGAGGTGATCATGGGCCGGGTTCGGGCCGGACCCAAACAAAATTTTAAGTCCGAGTCTGGCCCAGCCCTAAATATGGGCCTAAAAATTTGTTTAAGTCTGGCCCGAAAGAAAATTACTAAGCCCGAGCCCGGCCCGACCCATATTTGATTAAAAATAAAAATATATATATTTAATATATAATTCTGATTAAAAGTCTAAAATATATATATTTAATAAAAAGTATATTTTATTAAAAATAAAAATATATGTATTTAACATATAATTCAGGTCGGGTCTGAGGCCCAGCTCATTTTTTAAACGGGTCTCGTTTTTTTGCCCAAACTCATATTTTAGATCTATATTTTTACTCGAACTCTCTCATTTCTCGAGCGAACCGTCTGGCCGGGCCAAGTAACCCAACCCATGATCACCTCTAACCATTTTCAAGTGCCCAGATAAACCTTTAATAAAGTTATAACAATGAAGCCAGCTGGTCAATACCACTAAATTTTCAATAATACCACACCTTGGACAAACCGAATCCAACCGCAAGATGTCCTGCAAGGTACAAATTCATTCCATATTCTCAACCAAGGACAATAATTAAAGATATTTTTAATATCGAGTTAAATGTGGGTTTTAGTTCAATTAATCACTCAGTTAGTTTTAGTTTAGATTTTAGCTCGTAATTATTCAGATATTTTAATTTTTAATCCAGTTGTTCACTCAGTTAATTCCAATTGAATTATTCTAGATTCTACTTTGTAAGTGTGCTGTATGTAGTTACTTGTTCATTCTTATTCTTAATCCAATTGTTCAATTAATTGGTTTTAGTTTAAATTGTTTCATTTCCTATTTTGTAATTATTTGGAAATTCTAATTCTTAATCAGATTTTGTTAAATCTAGTCCATTCTAGAAGTATAAAAAATTTAAAATAAACAATGAAATTTTTAGAGATTGTGTGACTTAAATCCCATCATTTGTTAAAAAATAAATATAATGATAAAATAAGGGGATCTATGATTCTCATTAAGCACAATTGGAGCAGCACGGACCATACAACACAAGTTGTATCTGTATAAAACAGGATTTTTCGACCCTTAAATAAATATAGTCGAAACTCCTCTTATATTATTCGTTTATCAACATTAGTAAATTTTTTCTTCTCTATCTATGATTTTTTTTCGAAAAAATTTTCATACAAAATCTTTATATTCTTATTTTTCTTTTTTTATTATATTGCGATCGTTCTACTACCATTATCTAGAAACAAAAGAGAAAAAATCTTTTTAATCCTCTCCTCTACCCCGACAATTCTAGGTTGCCCCACAGGCTTTTAATTTTGTACAAAATCTGAGTCAGTAACACCTATGCTAACAGAAAGGAATGGTGGAAAAGATTTGAATTAGACAAGCCGAAATTTTGATGGACCCATAAATTTTCCACGTAGGATGGGAAGTACACAAATTATTTTATTTTACGTCGCTTTCTTTTACTTCGGCGATGGACATTTATCCGATTAATATTAGCATCTTTTTTCTCCTTTTTCAGTTTCAATTAGAACTGACTCAAAAATGAAATAATTTCTGGGTAGAAAGGAGAGCCGGTGCTTGTTTTTAATATCGGACCCTAGCCAAGTTGGTGACAACTGGCAGCTAGGTGGTCGGCTGCATGGAATGATGATGGTGGCGCAAGTGGGCTGTGCAAGTGGCGGATTAGATGCTGATTAGATTTAGAAAACAATACCCCAAAGCTGTACGTCAACAACCGAGCAAGCGCCAATATGTTTAGCAAACCCCATGATCCATGCACCGGTGTGGTCTCTAATAACACCCCCTGCCGTAGCATGTCCTGTAGCACAACTCCTGGCACCGTCCGTGTTAACTTTCAGCCACCCCTCATAAATTAATATAATATTCTTACAAATTTAATGTTAAATGAACAGTGAATTTGGGGCTAATCAAGTCAAACAGAAAATTTTAATATTTTAAAGTTATTTTAACTAATTCAAGTATAAAACAATTATACATAAAAATTTAAATTACAACTCAATTCAAATTATTATAATTTTTTTATTTATAAATAAAATAAATAAAATATTTTTAGTACAACAATAATTTAAATCTAAACTATTCTAAAAAAAACTCTGGATAAAAATAATCACAAAATCAAAATCAATGTGAATTTAATAAAATTAAGTAACATTACTGTTCAGGTGATGTTCAATATTTTCAATTTTTTTCCTTAATCCTAAGTTTAGTTAACTAAAATCGTTGTGTAAAGGACAATTTCCCCTACATTATTTAAATATTTTTTATTTTCAATATAAATATAAAATTTTAAAAATATTACAATTACAATCAATATAATTTATAAGTATCTATCATTATAATATAAAAGCAAACCGGTAAATTTAAATCTCAATGTTTACAATTTTTGTTAATTTGACTCTTTATTCTTTTTTGTTAATTTAACCTTTAAAAGAGGCATATTTAATTATCAAAATTTCAAAAAGAGTTGAATTATTTTTTTAACAAAAAATCCTGATTGAAATGTTAATTTTTTTAGACAAGGAGCCCGTATTCATGATAATTTTTAAAAAAAATTTACGAACTTTTTTTAATTTTTTATAATTTTTAAATTATTTATTGCAATCTAATATTCAAGCTAATGTTGATAGAATCTAATAATTAAGAATATAATAATTCGATAAACACTAGCAAACATAAAATATATGTGGACTATTATACATGTTATCATGTCAACATTTGAGTCAATATTTTTATTAAATTTTAAAAGTTAAATGTAAATTTAACTAAAAAATAAATTAAAACTAAATTGAGAAAAAAAATATTAAAGACTAAATTTAAAGTTATAGCTAATAAACTATATAATAAGATTAACCAAAATAAATATGCAAAGAATTGAAGCCTTAAATTTTGGAACTTGAGTTGATGTTACCAGCATCTAAAGTCAAAGGTTTACCGGCCTCGTGTTACTTATATTTAATTTTAATTTTTTTAATGGTATTATTAGCATTTTAGCCTCCAACTTTTTTCCCTTTTCTCAAATAGGTACTTAAATTTTTTTATCCCAAATAGGTACCTAAACTTTAACTCTATTAACTTTTTTAGTCCAAATGAGTAACGCCATTTAGAAAAAATTCCTTAACCAATCCAGCTTCAACACGTGTATTGTTTTTTCCATGTATATTTAAAAGAAAGAAATAAATTATTTTTGAAAAGATAAATAAAAATAAAATATTTAATATACATAAATGTTTTATTTTTATAAAGTAAGGTAAAAAATATTATAAAAGTAGAACATTTATGTATATTATATATTTTATTTTTTATCTTCAAGCTATACGAAAGTAACCGTGCCTGTTAACTAAGTCTTAACGAGAAAGAAAATGATTAAAAATAATGTTATATTTGAAAATATATAAAAAAAGGCTTTATTCACATTTTAGCCCCCAAACTTCCCCATTTTCCAAAATCCTAAATAGGTACCTGAACTTTAAATCCACTAACTTTTTTAGTCCAAGTGAGTAATACCGTTTGGAAAAGAATCCCTGACCAATCCAGCTTCGGGCAAATAACCAAAAAAGGCCGGTTTTTTTCAAAATTTACCGAAATGGGCCAGTTTTTTAATTATTTACCGGAATGGGCCATTTTCCGCGAAATCGCGTCCACGTCAGCGCGATGTCAGGGTACGCGCAGGAAATCGCGTCCACGTCAGCGCGATTTGCTTCGCGCCCTCTAGGACGCGATTTGCTGACGTGGCATGAACAGTGTGTTTTTAGCTTGGAAAACTTTGAAAGGCCATAACTTTTGGCTCGGTTGTCCGATTGAGACAAATTTTTTTTGATTTCGAATAACTTTTCGAGATCTACGCGCTGGAAAACTGCTTAGAGATGAATAGGGACTAATTTGTAAAGTATAATTTGTTAGTTACAAGTATAGGGACTAAAGTGTAATTATTTCAAAATTAGCATGAAATTTTTGTATTTAAGAATATTTGAATGTTATGGAAGGATGAAATTGAAATTGAATTGAAAAATGAAGCTCATATTTGAAAATATGACTATTTAGGTTTTAGGGACTAAATTGAATAAAATGGAAAATTTTAGGGAACTTCTCAAAAGTGGAATGAGCTGACTTATACCTATAACAGGATGATATAAGACAATTCTATAAAAAAAATCCGGTGTTTACTTCAAATAAATGAGGAAAATAACGATTTGAATGTTTCAAAATTCAATTTTAAACCGAAAAATCAAAATTTAGGGGCAAAAAAGGATCTTTTTTTATGAAAACTTCGGAAAACCGCCGTTGGCTGTTTGCCAGCGCGTAGATCTCGAAAATTTATTCGAAATAAAAAAAAATTCGTCTCAATCGGACAACCGAGCCAAAAGTTATGGCCTTTCAAAGTTTTCCAAGCTAAAAACACACTGTTCATGCCACGTCAGCAAATCGCGTCCTAGAGGGCGCGAAGCAAATCGCGCTGACGTGGACGCGATTTCGCGGAAAATGGCCCATTTCGGTAAATAATTAAAAAACCAGCCCATTTCGGTAAATTTTAAAAAAACCGGCCTTTTTTGGTTATTTGCCCGAAGCTGATTGGTCAGGGATTCTTTTCCAAACGGTATTACTCACTTGGACTAAAAAAGTTAGTGGATTTAAAGTTCAGGTACCTATTTAGGATTTTGGAAAATGGGGAAGTTTGGGGGCTAAAATGTGAATAAAGCCTTTTTTTATATATTTTCAAATATAACATTATTTTTAATCATTTTCTTTCTCGTTAAGACTTAGTTAACGGCACGGTTACTTTCGTATAGCTTGAAGAATTTTCATCGAAAATGACCCGATAATGAGAGCTGAGTTTTATTTCAACGGTAAAGGGAAAAGTTAACCAACATTTGGTTGTTTGCCTCTTTGCTAACCAACAGATCACAGCTTTCATTTGTCTTGTCTTTCTATTTTTCTTCTTATAGTTCATCATCTTTTGTTTTCTTCAAAGATTCTTGTGCTCAAAACTGCAATACAGAAAAAGGCTTTGGTTTTGGTGTGCCAGCTGCTACTTTCTGGTGAGAATTCTTTTAGTGTTATGTTTCTTTCTGGGTGAAATTCAGTGTTCTTTGCCGTCTTTTTCTGAAATGGGTTGTTTGATTAAGGAGTTCCTCCTATTACATGCATGGTGTTGGTTGACATGCTGAACTCCTTTTAAGGGTCTATTTAAAGATTGGGATTTGATTAAAGTATGAAAAGCTTTGACCCTTTTAGCTTTTGTCGACATTCTTGTATCCTGGTGTTCCTTTCTTTCTGGGTGTTTGATTGTTATCTTGAATTCTAGAAGGTTTGAATCAAATGGGTTCTTTGATTTTTTTTTTTTGTGTGTGTGTATTTGGTCCATGCATGGCGTTTATGTTCCAAGGTTCGTTGAAAATAACCCTTTTTATGAATATATTTTAACAGGCTTTGAATCCTTATAGCTTTTATTCACTTTTCGCCTGAGTTTTGTTTTGTTCTGTTCTTGGTAAATTCTGTATTCTTTCCTGCAGGTTGAATTTATTATCTCATCAGTTTTATGAAGCTCTTTCTCGAATAGATCTAACAAAAAGTTTTGCGTCCCTGTCGTATTTGTGAATTTCGTTTCATAATTATGTCTAAGTTTAAACACGTAAATGATTACAGTTATATAGATTTTGAAACATTCGTGTGCATACATGTTCATCTTGGTGTAGTGTGGTCTAATCATGTTGTGTTCTTTTGTGGGGTTTTAATTTACAGCTCAAGGTTAGTCAATCTCGAGTTGTTTCGACAGATAAACAAAATGGCTTTGAAGAAAAACGGGTTCATTCCAAGTTCTGCACCTGAAGAACTGAAGAAGGTTTTGGTAGCAGTGGCGTCGGTTTGGGGAGATACGATAGAAGATATGGAAGAATTTCATGTATTTCCACTCAAGGGAGCTATGACTAACGAGGTTTTTCAGATAAACTGGCCTACAAATCATGGTGATCTGCATCAGAAAGTGTTGGTCCGGGTTTATGGCAAAGGTGTGGAAGTGTTTTTCAATAGGGATGATGAGATTAGGACTTTTGAGTGCATGTCCGAGCTAGGTCAAGGACCTAGGCTTCTTGGGCGGTTTTCAGATGGAAGGATTGAGGAGTTCATTCATGCCAGGGTATGTAAAAGTTGTCTCTCAAAATCTTGTCTTAGATGTGTCTAATTTTTGTAATATTGTAGTATGGGTTAGAATTGCCACATCTTAACTACAGTTCATGGATGATGTTCTATTACGAGTCGCTACTTTCTTTGCTTAATGATTTTAGAAACTCGAGCATTTTTCCAGAGCCATGATAAGAAGACTGAATTAGGATGCTGCCTCATTTACGGAGAAATTATCCCCTGTTCTTTGTTCATGACTATGAACAATTTGAATAGTTTTTTATTCACAAATATATGGTCAGCTCTGATAACTGATTTCTAGCTTTTTGGCTTTTTACCAGACACTCTCTGTTGCTGACCTCCGTGACCCTGAAATATCATCTCTTATAGCAGCAAAATTGAGAGAGTTCAACAATCTTGACATGCCTGGTCCGAAGAATGTACTTCTCTGGGAGCGATTGAGGTACTAATATGCATTTGTGATATTATTGCTTTTATCTTTCGAGTTGAAAGTATCTAATCCCTTTTTGCTTCTTACAGAACTTGGCTTAGTCAAGCCAAAAGATTCTGTTCCCCAAGCACAGCTAAAGAATTTGGCTTGGATGGCCTCGAAGAAGAAATCAGCATCCTTGAGAAAGAGTTAACACAGGGCTATCAAGAGATTGGGTTTTGTCACAATGATTTGCAATACGGTAACATAATGATGGACGAAGAGACAAGAGTAATTACCTTAATCGTAAGTTTTCGGTTCAGTTATTTTTTGTTGCAAATATAGTTTCTATAGAGTTCTTTCAGTTCTAGAGTTTAGCATCAACTTCACTTGAAATAATTAGTTAAACAAACATTTGCAACTTTTCCTCCAATCCGCATATCTGAAAGTTGTTTTCTTCTGACTAGAACTCTTGCACTCTTTAAGTCAGAAGTCAACATATCAACATAGTATGTGTAAAAAAGTGAACAACTACTTGTTAATGGATGTGCATTCTTGTGGCAATTTGTCTGCTTGTTCAAATGGCTAAACTGATTCATCTGTATATTAATGGTCAGCCAAATCCAAATATGTCAATTGAGCTGTTTATCTGCTTCCTTAACTTCATGCTTCATCACTTATCTAACTCTTATTTTTATCAAAATAACAAGTTAATATGTATATCATAAAATTTTCTTTATTTCTAGATTTTGTAAACTGAAATTGCAGATAAGGTCTGTATGGCAACCACATTTATAAGAAATTGTAGCCGGAGCTTCAACTGCACCAAGTGTATGATAAGCCAAGGGACTGGTCAGCCCCTTCCTGAAGTTCCTATTTGTCTCTTGATTAGCCTATTTATTAGATAAGGATTTCATAACTTTTTAGGCTTTGACTATGTGATTATTAGACCTGTCCAAGCCCGAATCCCTATTCGATAGTTAGAAGGGTTTGGAAAAAAAATTAGGCTTGTCTAACAGGGCTTGGGCACCAACATTAAATACCCAAACCCGGCCCCTTGTTTTCCATTTTATAGTATATTAATTTTAGTTTATTTTATATAATATGTTACCTATATTTTATGAAAAGTAATTTCTTTTTGAAATAGTATGAAAAGTAAATATATCATATTATAATGTATACATCTTTTAAACGTGTTAGCTTGTCTGTGTTTAGAAACTATTAAATATTAAATGGCATAGGTTAGTCATATGCAAAGATGGGTGGGTTTGAACAAAATTTGAGTCTCATATTTCAGTCTAACCGAGTTTAGGCAAATATGTATGGTGTTGAGATACCATATGTAAGTCTGTCCCGACAGCAGCTTGGCCCAGCTCATTCATACCTCTAATTGTCATTTTTTTATAGAATTTAATTGTCTGATCACTGATGACCTTTCCATGTTTTCATGAATTTTCTCTTGTTCCATGCTAATTTTCTGATGTATTCTCTTCTGCATTGCCTAAGACATGTTCTGTGTTGCAAATATTTCACGCCATTTTAGCTTGCAATTTATGTCGCACTTCATGTTTCAAGTAAAAATGGCATTTCCAGAATAGATAAATGAAATTTTGTGCCAATTATGAATGTTACAAGGAATTATTTTCTCCAGGACTATGAGTATGCAAGTTACAATCCAGTTGCTTATGACCTTGCAAATCACTTCTGTGAGATGGCCGCAAATTATCATTCTGAGACACCCCATATTTTGGACTACAGCATTTACCCTGGTGAGTAGCTCTTGTAATTTTAAAAACGTCCTGTAAATGGTTTAAAAGATATCGTGCTTTTTTGGGTCGAATTATACCTATTCCTTTTGCATTTGAACAACAGATCTGGAGGAGCGCCAAAGATTCATCTCTGCGTATCTGGCATCTTCGGGTTAGTTTATCATTCTCTGTCAACTGTACAGAAAAAAGTATTTGTTGAGAACCTAGCATAAATAGAGTCTTGAGTACTTGTGAAGTGTGTTATTTGTTTAAACAAAGTCCAATTATATGTTGAATTGGTTTAAGAGTACCTGTTTTGCTGGATTGCTATGCATGCAGGAAATGAATACAGTGATGCCGAAGTGGAGCAGCTACTTAGCGATGCCGAGAAATACACTCTTGCTAATCATCTGTTTTGGGGCTTATGGGGAATCATCTCAGTATGTGTTTCTGCACGCAATCTTTCTTCATATTTCCATAGTTCCATTAGCTTCCTGGGAGAGATTTTGCAGACTAATCCACGCATTGTATGTACAGGGTCATGTAAACAAGATAGACTTCAACTACCTGGAGTATGCACGTCAGAGGTTTCAGCAGTACTGGTTAACAAAGCCCTTGCTCTTGAGTTCCTGACTTTTTGAGGCATTGTAGCCTTCAAGTGCAGCTATAGGTTTATATAGGTTGTGTAGTATAAACCTAGCCTGGTGGTGGTGGCCTATTGCTCAGACTCGGATCAGGTCTATCAGATACGAGTATGCTAAATTTGTTCTAAAGCTTTTTCATGTACTTAGAGGGTCTTTGCTTAAAGGATCATATGTTCGTACTCATGTCTGAATGTGTTGGTCACAAGTGCCAAATGTTTGGATACTCTGAATAACATAGCCTAATAGAATACGGTATTGTAAATACATAAAGCATTAAGGATGGTTTAGGATTTTTGCATCTGTGTGAGAAACATACAAGTCTAAGGGTTTGCTTGTTACATAATATTTAGAACATTTCAATTTGCATAGTAAAACACATTTGTTATATCCTTACCTTAGCTTGGACATGTGGTAGCGCGAGGTATGGCTTAGTGAGCACTCGTGGATGACCCTCCGTTTTGTACCTTAG
This sequence comes from Gossypium hirsutum, assembly GCF_007990345.1. NCBI lineage: Eukaryota > Viridiplantae > Streptophyta > Magnoliopsida > Malvales > Malvaceae > Gossypium > Gossypium hirsutum. The sequence goes on from NC_053441.1 coordinate 26,948,537, forward strand.
TGGTGATCATCCGACTAGTCATGCATGATCAGCCACCCGTGTACTTGGGGGAACCTGCAAGAAGACCACTCGCTTTTGGTCTCCAATAGGCCACTCTTTATCCACTAAGTGGACCATTGAAGGACCATGAAGACTATAATCTCGTTATAACTTCAGTAAGGAAAATATTAGAGTAGGGTTACACAGTACTACACTCAACAACAATTAATATGGAACAGATCTGCCATTAAGCCGACCACATGGGCAGTTTGCCATTTGTATTGTAGGTAACATCGCACTATATAGAAGGGGACCTACCCCTATATATACCCCAGCTCATGAAGAGCAAGGAATCTTTTCCTTCTTCCTCAAGCACTCTACTTGATAACCTAGACTCCACACAACCTTCTCTTCAAATCCTCCTGAGTCTGTCCTTTCTTGTTCCTTTCTCCGGTTCTTCGCTTATCATAGATGAATCGACCTCTAAGCAACCATCACTTTCTCCTCAACCTTGTTTGTGTTGATTACATGTATCAACAATTGATACCGAGAGTATAGATCAAAAACCAAGACTCATTCTTTAGCTGATACTCTATTAATCCATCAAACCCTAACCTAGAGCTCCTTTCATCCCAAGTACAAACTTAGCAACCTGTGCAAGGCAGCCAACAATCACCTTTCAACCCTGACAAGACGACCCAACATCAGTCTCAGCCTCCACCAAACATTTCCTCCTCTCTTTCCAGAGATACTCACACTTATACACCCTACTACCAGTTTCCCCTTCCACCTTCATGGTTTTCTCAACCTCCTCAGTGCTCAGACTAAGAAACTTAGAACCTTCTTCTCCAACTCACCTCAATCACTCCTTTCTGCTCCCCTACCCACCAAGAACAGTGATTCTCCACCCGAATCCAGAGTGAACCGCCATCATCAAAGTTGTATACTCCTTATTGATCCTACTTGTCAACAAGAGTCCACTCCTTTAGTGGAAATCAACAATTACTGCTAAACCAAAACCTAAGTATTATATTTGACAAAATTTATTGTCATAGACAAAACAAAACGTTCGATTTTACAAAAAATTTTAAATTTCTGCAATGCAACAAAATTTTTATTTAGTTTCTTATTTATAAATCTTTCTTTATGTTTGATACGTATCCCTTAAATTACAGTATCAGTTCTTATAAGAACACAAATCAAATTGTCAACCAAATGATGTATGTTGACTGTTGCATTTTTAGTGTTGAATCGCATGTACGCCATGCCTCGGAACCCTCTAACTGAGCAGTTAGCAGCTCTCACCATGGATTAAGCCTCAAAGACCACATGAATTTGATGATCCTTAAGACCTTAACTCTACTCTCCTGCATTTCATGCCTCTTTCTTGCCTTTTCAGTTGTTTGTAATAAAATATATTTGTCTTTACAATGGGAAAGAAAAAACTCATTTGTCTGACCAATGAAATGCTAATAAACCACTTGCTGCATTAAATTTATTAGGTCCTTAACATACCAACATCTTAATACAAAAGTAGATTAAAATAATTTAACCATTCTTATTCAGAAAAGGATTTTTTTTTCTTTTTGGGTCTTTGATTATATGCTTTCACTTTGTAGAACAATGGAGCAGTGCATCTTTTGCCTTTGTTGCTGTTATTGTATTTCAATAAAGCCTGTTTCTAATATGAGCATAAATCAGATACTAGAAACTTAAATTGACTAGTTTAATTTATTTTTTTAATCTCAAACTTAAGTAAAATGAATCGAAATAATCTTATAATCAGTAAACATGGTTTACTGAACAAGCTCTTTTAACTTTTATTTTAAATCAAGCTCCAACTTCATCTCTCACATCCCTAATCCCTATAGAGGTTCCAATTCTCAATGTGAAAGAGAATATTAACCACAACTCGACCTATACATCGATCAGAAACAGAGATTGATCTATGTTCCTTGATCAAAAGCATAACAAATCCATCTCAACGGACTGGTTTCGACATCAGTCTCTGGGTACCCTCAGCGGCATCTCCCTCGTTCTCGATTTCAGCATCGGTATACGTGAGAGCACGCTGCAGTCTCCTCGAATCAAATACCTCAACCTCGGCCATATACGTCGCGGTAACAGGGCGATGATCTGAAATTTTAAGCTCGGTCCGACAGTAGCTCTGTTGCCTCAATCCTTTACCGTACGAAAGAATGCGATCACACCTACGGTAAATTAGAAGAAATCGTAAGGCAAACAAACGATAAAATCTTATAAAATAAAATCTTGTTATTAATTAAGCATTACCATGAAGGAGTTCGCCGCCCAATCTTAGGATCCTCTCCATAGTATTTCTCTGAATTTACCTCATATTTGTATGTTGGTGCAAAATCCAGTACACCCTCGGACCATCCCTCGAATGTTCCACCTTTCTGCAGCTCTTGGACAAGCTGTCATCATAAATTACTAGATTTAAATAAGGCTTCAAAGCTCATATTTTGATAAGAAAACAGCAATAAACTACCTGATCTCGCTTTATTAACTCGGACCACTTTTTGTTGGAGATGAGATCGCATGTTTCATCATATGATAGGTTGATACGGTAATTTAAATCACCCAACCAAATTATTCTTCTGTAGGGAAAAAAAACAAAGCATTTATAAAGAGTAAGGGTGTAATCTAATAACCATTGATTCACAGTGAAAGTAGATGTTAAAAGTAGAACTCACTCGTGATCATGAATACCTCTGGGAAGTCCTAATGTAGAATAGGAATGAAAAAGGGTACGTCTTAGGATGTCATGCACATCAGCGTTTCTTTTAAGTTCGTCTCCTTGTTTTTCTCCGGCTGTCAGGTGAGTGCATATGAAACAAAACAGTGTTTGATATATGGACATGCTCACTGATACTGATCCCTGCAACATAATTCAATCGTCATACTCATACGTATATTAGGTGGAGCCTTCCAAATAGATAGTAAAACTTTAAAAGAATCTAGGGGAAAATTGTACTCAAGGTTACTAAACTATTAGTAAATTTACATTTTGGTCACTTAAGTTCAAAAAATTACAAAATGGTTATTGAACTAAGATAAATTTCTATTCTAATGCCTAAAATCAATCATTCCAAATAGGAATGTTGAGAGGAGAGAAAATGAGAAAAGAAGAGAAGTGTGTATCAATTCAAAATTATGCATTTTTCATTTTTCAATTCTACTAAGCAATGGATGCAAAGAAAATTAATTTTTGTTTCAATTTTTCTTCTTCCCTTTCAAGCACATCCATCTAAAAAAAATTATATTTTTCCTTTTTAACTTTTTACCCTTCTAATTTTTATCTTTCCAATTTTCTTTATATCCAAGAAACTAGCATTACTGGAAGAAGGAACAAACCTTGTTACCAATGTAGCCCAAGACACCAACACCGACAGTGGACACCTTCAGATTATAAATATGCCGGCGCAAACTCCGACGGACCCATATCGTGAGGAAAATTCCGACCTTCTGCTTACTTACTATCTTTACGTACGATGATCTTCGTTTCCGACTAATGAGGGATACAAGGTTCACTTCTTCAAGCACAGCTATCTCTGATGCAATATTATCATTTATGGACTTGCATGTACTATCTGGTTGAACAAACTTGATTGCTTCCAAACGTTTGATGTTGGTCCGCTTCAAAGCCTTTGGTCGCCCCGAAACACGCCGAGATAGCAAGTTTAATGGAGGTTCAGGCCACTTGAAACCGATCCTTTCGGTCTTCATAAGCATTCTATTTAGTTTTCGACCTTGTCCGAACCCGCTACGGACTTTACTCATTAAGGCCTTGGCATATTCACCACAATCTTCCATCCGCAAGCAATTCAATCTATCTAACCTCTTTGGAGAATAATATTGCCTCAGCAAATCATGCTCTACTACTGGCCTATCAAGTTTAGCACCATTATTGGCTTCATCAACACCATTAGGTTCTTCATCTAATATATGAATTTCTTCACCGATATCGCTATCGCTTTCGAGAATTATATCTTCTTCTATGGTTGGGACATCGTCGAACGCCTTGAACTTCGACGGGGATGAGGGATCGGAATAGGATTTTATTTTGGTAAATGCAGTTCGAATTCTATTGAGTATGTCACAAATGATGTTTTCCCATTTTGGAACTGGGCGACTATCTTCAGCACCAAAAATATTCCCAGCATTCAATGGTACTATCTCCTGAAAACTGCAAACATAAAGCAATAGTCATACTTTTAAGATGAACATGAATAACACTAAGAGATGGGTCAATATAAATCAAACAAGAGGGTTGGATATGCATACTTACCCAAGCACATAGATGTCAGCAGGCTCATTCATATCAATCCAGTCATCAATATCAAGGTCACCAGATGGAACCTTTCCACCAACATTCCAGGTACCAACGCATATTCTATTCAAAACAATGTTTCAGCTACAAACCATAGGAAAGCATAACTATATACATATATATTATATCGAAGTACCACAATCAAGCAAACAAGGGAGAGGCAGTGCACCTTATTTCCTTTGTGTTTATGTACTGTGCCCTGAATGTCTCTGACTTTCTTCTCCTTAAACTTGGAAGATCATCTGAGCCCAAAATAAGGGAAAAACAAATTTTGATTATGCAAAAAATAAGCACAAAAAAATTCAAAGTTCAGAAAATTTCATTTAGAACTCCACTAAACAAGCCGAATGCCAGGGACAACCCAAATTTTTGGACTAGATAAACCCTCGTATTCAAAAGTTATTTTCAACTTGATAAGTAAACAACATAGAGTACATAAATATCAAATTATAGATTAATTTTAACCAATTTATGAATTTTTATTTTGCATAAATATATACAAAATTTTTATTTTAATTCAATTCTAAACATCAAATTTTGATTAATTCATGCATTTGTTTTCGTGCTGAATAATATAAATATTGTGTATGTAATATGTAAATGTAAAAAAAATACTACAAATAATTGCACAAATTAAGAAAATTAAAACTAAATGATATTTTGGTTGAAACTTGAAATTTTGATATTTATCTTTAAAAAAAATGAAGCTATTCAAGTCTCAAAATTTTAAGAAAACTAAAAATAATTAAATCACAGCACAATCACAATCCAACAATTTTTTGGTTGAAATTTTAAAGATAATGTGTCCTAAGTTTAAATCTAACCATAGTTATAAAAAAGGAATATAAAAATACTAAAATATCCCATATTAATATTTGTTACTTTATAAAAGTAAAAGGATTTTAGTCATTTTTTAATTTAGTGTTTGGTCAACTCATCACATCAATTCAGTCAAAAACTTAAATAATAACCAAATTATGACACATCCACAATATGAGTGAAAAATCTACATAAAAAATATTATGGAAATGTTACGGTAAAATTGAGGCCTTGATTGAAATGGTTAAATTAAAAATTTATAACTTGAATGTCTAAGTATTTTATTAAAAGAATGAAAAAACAAAAACACTCTTATATTAATATTGCTACTTTACATATAAAATGGTATTTTAATAATTTCACAATTGAGTTTATATTTAGTTGAATTGAGGTACTAATGAGGAGCTTAATTTAAATATAAATATATAGATTAATTTGATAACACAAACAACAAATAAGGTTAATTAAAACATAATATAAAACAATAGTCATATTAAATAGGGTATAAAATATTTTAGATATAGATTAATTTGATAACACAAAATAAATACTCAAATTGATTAAAACATGAACATTGGTGAGGGATTAAAAATGATTACCGTTCGAATCAGGGTGAGGCCCCTCCTCGGTGTCCCTTCTTGACGTTGATTCTGTGCCATTGCCACGATCAAGTGTCTCTGCAAAACCCCACTTCACATTTAGACTCAACCCCCCGAAAGGGTATTTTAGATATGATTATTAAATATATTATTTAATTTTTGTTTCATATAAATTATACAAAAAAAAATTCTATCAAACACGTGTATGTGTATGGAAATTATAGATTTAAAATAAAAATATTCATTTAAAAGTAACATATAATCACTAATTAAACATATGATTTGAAATTAATTAATAAATTTATGAATATAATAATTTGTATATATTAAAACAAAAAATAATGTATATCGTATATTAAAATTAAGTTTTAGTTGACTGGTAAATTAAAGATTTTACTAATTTAACAATTAGGGTGGACTTATGTATGTTTTTATTAGTTTTTATCAAAATGAAGATACTAAAATACCCTCAAATAGTTTTAACCCTTTTTAATTACAGAACGGCATTTTCGTAATTTTACTAATCGATGGTGACACCAACTCAATAAAACACTTAATAAATAGTAAGTATGAATATGGAGATAATATATTGTGTATATTAAAACAAAAATGTATAAAATATATTAAAACAAAACTTTGGTTGAATAGTAAATTTAAGGTTTTGATAATCTAATTAGTGCAAGTTCAAATCCCATTGTATACATATATTTTAATTAGTTTTTAGGTTGTAAACCCCGACCGAATTGGCGACCCGATTAAGGGTGACACCAACTTAATAAATAATATAGACTAGGAATCCTATCACATGTATATGCGTATGGAAACTACAGATTTAAAACACAAATGTTTGTTTAAAAGTAAGATACAATAAACAATGAAACATATGATTTGAAACTAATTAAGCTTAATAATACATGAAATATGTACAATATTAAAATAAAAAATTTAAATAAAATTATGGGTAAAATGAAATTTAGACACATAAATACATCAAATAAATAATATTAAATAGGCTTTATTCATTATGAGTTAATGTCGAGTTGACTTGTGACACCAACCGACACTAACTCAATGAACAACATTATTAATATATATACAACTTATGGAGATAATAAATTATGGGTAAGGTTTTTTTGGATCGAGTCCGGCCCAACTTGACTTGAATATGCAAAAAAAAAATGCTGAATTTTTTTACTGTTTTCTTTTTTTTTACCGCTTTGTTTCTATATTTTTTTTATTTTTTTCACTATTTTGCTATTATTTCACTATTATATTACTATTTTATTGTTATTATTCAGATATTGTATAACTATTGTTTTATTGTTAATTTTGTTACTATTTTAGAGAAATTTGCTTGTTAAGTTGCACCTATCTTAGTATTATTTAAGTATACATATTTTTTAATTTATTTTTAATTTGTATGGAAATATTTATTTTAATATTTTTAGTATTTTTGGTGTATTATATTTTTTTTAAAAATTATATATTATATAAAATAATATAGAAAAATTAATACAGGTGAATCGGACCCGAGTTTTAACATTTTTATCCGGATCGAGATTGAGCAAAATTTTAGGCCGAATCGAGTCTAACAAATAGGCCTAAAATTTTAGTTGGGCTCGGCCCAGCCCATGGACAATTCTAATTTAAATCCTATTCTATACATACTCTAATTGATTTTTATTAAAATATAAACATTAGAATACCCTCAAGTATTATAACATTTTTTTAATTATGAAAAGATATTTTCATAATTTTTTTATTAAGTTAATGACCCGATTTAGATAATACTAATTCTAATAGTAAACTTAATAAATAGTATACATAAAAAAAAAGAATATCTTCTATCAAACATAAAAACAAGTTAAGCTGGACTTCGAGTCTTCGACCAGTAAGCCTTAAGTTGGTCCAATTTTTAAAGAGGCTAATTAATTATTTTTTTCAAACTGATTGTTAGGACCTAATAATATTTATCCAAATAGCTAAAACTTTGAACAAGATCAAAGAAAATAAATGTGAGTGACCTTGGGTTTCGGAGTCAGAATCAATCTCGTCGCCATCATCAGAATCGGCACCGTAATCGGGCTCCACAGGAGTGATGTTGAACAATTTCCGCACCACAGTTCCAGGCCTAAAGATCTGTGGGCAGTAACCGAAAAAAAAAAAAACAGCCAAGTTCAACAAATTTTCTCTGCAAATTTTCCCTCAATTAAAAACCCAGAAAATAAATAACGAAGTTCTGAGGGGGAGGCTTAGAGAAAGAAAAATGTACCTCTTGTTTCTGCTTTAAGCCTTGCCTCATGGCTGTATATACAATGGATGTGAAGAAAAAAGAAGAAGATAATGATGATGAGAAAAAATGGAAGGCAAATTGATTTTGAGAGGGAAAGAGAAAATGAAATTTGTTGCAGTAACTACCGATGGCAGTGTTTTTGAGCTTATTTAAACTGAGTTTTTGCGGTTGATAAAGGAATGTGTATATGATTCAGCAACGCAAGAACAACAAATCATTGAATAAAGCTCTTATAAAGTTCTCTCTAAATTTTCAACCGTCCTCTGGAGATGATGAATTTCATGCATGTATAATAAAATAACTAAATATTAAAATATTAACTATCTAAAATATAAAAGATTTTACCTTCGTTAAAAAAAAAGATATACCTAGAAAAGAACTAATAATATATACTAGAAATTCGACACGATCTACGGGTGAAAATAATATACAATTTTCAAAAAAGATAAATATTTTTTATTTATTTAGATGGCAACCATCTTTATTCATTAATTTTCCATTTAAATAAAACCTTAGTAACTACGTCAATAATAAATTATTGTTTTATTAATTTTTAATTAATTGTTAATAAAGCCATTATTTGATATTTAAATATAATTATAGTAATATTTAATTAGTTATTACATAAAAGGTTAAATAATTTAATTTTTTAATTTATACAAATTTTAATCTAATGTTCTAAATGCTAGAATTATGTTTGAATCCAAATACTTACCTTGGTTTTAATAAGGGCAAACTATTAAAATAGTCACTTATGTTTGAAATGTTACATTTTAGTCACTTACGTTAACGTGTTGTAACATTTTAGTCACTGAGTCGTTAATTGCGGTTAACGATAAACTGACGTGGCACATTAAATCATCATTTCAAACAAAAAATTTGAGTTAAATTATATAATTGGTCATCATATTTTTTCGTTTTTAGTAATTTATTTTTTTCCTTTTATGCTCCTTTAACTTTTTTTCCTTTTATTTTCCAGTCTCTTCTGCTTCTCCCTTTGTTTTCCTTCCTTCTTCATCTCTGTTTTCCACATAATTAATTCAAAGAAATGGGATTTTCAAACATAAGTCATCTACAAAGTTGTTTCGTTTGAATGATCTAATAATTAATTCAAAGAATTGGATTACAAACATCAGGCATCTACAAATTATGTCAAACATTCAACTAAAGGTAGCTCTTGAAACTGGAATATGAAAAAAGGAGAAGATGACATAAAAGAAAAAAAAGGAAAGTTAAAAGAACATAAAAGAGATGGAGAAAGGAGTAAAACAGAGGGAGAAGCAGAAGAGAATGGAAAAAAAAGTTTAAAGAATATAAAAGAAAAAATTAAATTGCTCAAAATGAAAAATATAGGGACCAATTTATAATTTAACCTAAAATTTTTGTTTGAAATGATGATTTAACATGGTACATCAACTTACCGTTACACCGTTAATGACTATTAACAACTCAATGACTAAAATGTTACAAAACGATAACGTAAGTGACTAAAACGTAATATTTCAAATATAAGTTACTAAAATGTAATTTGAGACAAACAAAAATGACTATTTTGATGGTTTATCCTTTTAATAATTGAAGATCGTGTTATTCTCAATAACAATTAAATATAAATTCAACGATAAAAATGGACACGTTTCCATAAACTATTAGTTGAATTTTTATTTAAAATAAAAATTCAAAATATTTTGATTTCTGAAATTATTATGAAATATTTTTTTGGGATAAATCTTAAAATTATACATGAATTTTGATTTAATGTATAATTATATACATAAACTTTAATTTGGTGCAATTATACACGTGAAACTCTAATTATGGTTCAAATATATACTTGAAACTTTAATTTTGATTTAATCATGCACACTTAAAGAAATAAATACATCAATTTATTTTTATATTGAATAAATATAATTATTTATGTATGCAGTATATAAACATAAAATGATGATATATCAATAATTGTGTTAATAAATTACAATAATTGGATCAAATCAATATTTCATGTATAAAATTACACAAAATCAAAGTTCATGTATAAAATTACACATTATACCATAATTCATGTATAGTTTTAGGATTTCCCAATATTTTTTGGATTGAAATGTATTTTTTACTGATATTTTCTAGAAATTAATAATTTATGATATACCATCTACAACGAATTTTAATTTTTTTTGTAAATTATTAAAAATTTAGGGAAAATTCTTGGCAAATGTTTTGAATTTTGATATTTCTTTAAAACTTTTTTAAATTTAGACTTTTTTTTTAATTTTATTCTTGTCTACCATTAAACTCATTAAAATAGCGTGATTTTTTTGTCATATTATATAAAAACAGGATTAATATATATTTTTAAAAATAGCATAATTTAACTCAACAAGTTTAATTATTAGTATTTGATTAATACTAAAAATTTAAAATGTAAAAAGTAAATAAACTAAAAATATCAAATTATAATATAGAAATTAAATATGCAACTTATGCATAATAAATGACTAATAATAAATTTTAACTTTTATTTTATTATTCAAAATATATTTGAAATAATTTTATATTAATATTATTTATTTTCATGATTATTTTAAGTAACCTTTCTCTTCGTCAGTCGACTGTAAAAAGAAATGGAATTGGATATTGTGGTCACCATCATCATGAGAGTTGAGATTAGAGGTGCTCATGGGTAAAGTCAAGTTGGATTTGAGCCGGGTCATGCAAGATTTCTAGGCCAACTTTTCAAGCTTGCCCTAATCCGACCTAAAAAATGGTCTTACCTTTTTCTCCAAGACCAACCCAATTTAATAAAGGTAAACTTGGCTCGACTCAATTTGCCCATATTTGATTTTTTTTGTAAAATAATTTTTTATTTAAAAAATAAAACATATAATACACTAAATGCACTAAAAATACTAAAATAAAAGTTTTCTAGCACATTAAAATATTTATATTAGAAAAATACCATAAATATAATAAATATTTTATTGTATTAAATATAATTTTTATATTTTTATATTTTGGGTTAGGTTATTTAATTGGGTAATTTTTTTTTAGGTTATTTATACATTGTGTATCTTAATTATTTTTCACAGTTCTATTTTTAATAACATTTTCATCTAAAAAACAAATTTATTAGCTAATTTCAGAAAGGAAACTGGTCTTATGGCACGTCAATCTTTACCCTGCAAAATTAAAAAAATGAAAAAGTAGGATGAGAACCAAAATCCAAAAATCAATGAGGGCAAATATAATTGACTTTTGAGTATAATTGTTGGATTTTGATTGTGGTCCAATTGATGCACGTGGAAGGCAAAGCAATATTTTTTTTATTGTTCATTGGACAAAGAATTAATTAGAGATAAATTTGAATAGATTATTGGGTTAAATTACTAGAAAAAAATTATTTTATTAAAGGATAAATCTTAAAATTATATATTAATTTTAATTTAATGGTGTAATTGTATATATAAATTTTAATTTGGTGAAGTTATATACGTGAAACTCTAATTGTGGTTCAAATATATATTTAAAATTTTAATTTTGATTTAATCATACACATTTAAAGAAATAAATACATCAATTTATTTTTATATTGGATAAATATAATTGTTTATGTATGCAATATATAAAACATAAAATGATATTATATCAATAATTGTGTTAATAATTTATAATAATTGGATCAAATCAAAATTTCATGTATAAAATTGTATAAATTAAAGTTCATGTATACAATTGCACATTAAATCATAGTTCATGTATAGTTTTGATATTTATCCCTTTTATTGAAAATTAAATTTAATTAAGATAGCTTTGGTATGATAAAAAGTGATGATTTTCTAGAATTTAATCAGTTAGGAAGTAGTTCTAATATTAGGTTTTTTAAAAAAAAAAACTTTCTTTAGAATCTAACTTTTCATTGAGAATTAACATAGCAATGTAATTTCCACAATAAAAGGTGGGAAAGTTACTTTCCCATATAGGTTAGAAAGTTAATATATATATATATATCGAAACCGTTTTTGAAAACAAAAATTGTAAAAACAAGTTTAAAAAAATGTATGAATGCATATGTTCATGAAAACTAAAAAAACATATATGTATTAAATAGGCATGTAGATTAAAATAGGCGTATGTATGAATGAAATAATAATAATAACATTAATAATAACAATAAGTAAGATAAAAAATAAAAAAAAATGATATAGCATAGTCATGATAAAAACACAAAAAAAAATGGATCAAATTGAGTTAAAAACGAGCAAATGGGGCGAATTTAGAATAAAATTTAAAAAGAAGGGGCCCACTTGAACGCGCGCGTAACAGCGGAGGACCAAAAGGGAAATTATCCTATCCTTCCAAAACGTTGCGCAGCGAGGGACCCATTTGAAACAGAAATCAAATATGCGGCCCAATTTTGAAAAAAAACAAGACTGGTTTAATTGAAGCGCGTTGCAAAAGGGAGGGGTCAAATGCGCAATTTCCCCTTTAGTCCAAACGCGCGGATCCTCCCCTCCGGGTCGGGTCACCGCGCGGGTCGCACCTGGCTAAAACGGTGCCGCTTTGATCTGCTATTTAAAGTAGTTTTTTTTCTAAAACCTCATTTTTGCAGTAGGAAAAAGAAAAAAATAAATAAAATAAAAAACAAGAAAACACCCTCTGTTAGGGTTTCGTCACAGCTCATTGCGCCGCCGTTCGTCTGCCGTGTTTCGCCGCAACCAGTGGCCGGAGGCTCGCCAAACTGGGTTTTTAACCCTTTTTGGAGCGGATTCAAAGGCAAGGTAAGCCTTTCCTTTCTATTTTTTCTGTCTATTTTAACACTAAATCGAAAAAAAGAAAATAACTAAAAAAAGACTAACAATCACCTTAAAAAACAAATAAGCAATTTGCTCTTCTATTGATCTTTTCTCTGTATTTTCAGTTTTTCTTTTGATTTCTCTCTTGTCTCTTTCCTCCTTTCCCCCTTTACAAAGTAAAAATATGGCTTTATATAGCCCAAAACTAACTTCTTTTCCACTATATTTTTGTTGGTGGACTCTCTGAGTCCGTGTTTGCAGGCGTTCGTGGAGAGCACGTGGAGGATCGGCCCCGAGACGTGCGGCGGTTGGAGGCCTTGCTGGAGGCGGGGGCTGCGGCGCTACCTGCTGCTAGGGTTTCTTTTTGTTTAGGCTTTTGTTTTATTGTGTTGGGCTATATGGGCCTGTATTTTAACCAATTTGGGCTGTGTGTTTTGTTTTGGGCCAGTTGAGCCTATTACAGTATATATAAATTAAAGACAAAATAAACTTGATTTTATCTCGTTTTAGTGTATTAATCTATTAAATGTAAAAACGAAGTTATTACTTCATTTCAACTACTAACTCTTGTTGGAACATTTTCAAATATTTATAGTATCCCAATAACTATAAATGAATGAGTGTAATTAATCAAAAGATAAATCTTTTGGTCATTGGTCAAAAGTTATATCATTTTATTTAAAAAAAAAGAATTATAACTATTCAAAGAATATTATTTGAATAGTTACAAAATTAAATGAATAATTATTATTATTTATTTATTCATAAAGACACCTATTGAAAGATGTCTCTATGAAGAGACATGAAATTTCCTATAAATAAAAATGAGATTTTATTTGGAAATCATCAACAAATTCTAATAATCTTTCTTTCCTTCCTTCATTTTCTAATATTATTAGATTATTCTATAAAGTATTACTGCAGAAATCCTTTGTAGAAATTGAGTTTTTTGTTATGCATTGCTCAGTGCATAGTGGACTATTCTTGTCAGTGCAAAACGCAAATAGTCATTGGCTTCATTGTATCCTCGAGGTTAATTTGCTTGGAACTCGTTTGCACACCGAAGGTAGGTGGGGGCAAATATAACCTTAAAGATAGTGGCTTGATACACGCCTTGGAGCCTGTCCTATTTCTTCTTTTTCTGTTCGAGTTTCGATCGTGTGTTCGAGATTTTCCTTACCGGAGTTTTGAACTAACAACTCTCTTGTTATTTCAACTGATTCTTCGAAAATAATTTTTTCTTTAATTTTATTTTCAATATGCATATTTAATCACCTGTATTACTTACGTATTATATTTATTTTCTAATTTTTTTTTCTCTCTTTCCTTTATGATATATTGATTGAAATTTGATCTGTAATATAGTATTATTCATTTTAAAATAATTTTTATATATGCAAGATTTTATATGCACATTGTTATATTTAAAAATACATGTAAGATAAATTGAAAATAATTTTTTAATTAAAATTATAAATTAAAATAATAATTCTAAAAATTATCAATTAAAATGTTATTAAGCATCTAAACCAAAGATTTATTATCAATATTTTTTTTCTTCATGTCCGTTTTACGATCCATGTTCGGGGTTCATGGGCTGCTCCTCTCAACAATATCATCTCCAAGGTTCGAACCTTTGTCTCCATTGAGAATACAATGTGGCTTGCTATTACACCCAACATTTGTTGGTAATAAATTTTATTGTAAAACATCAAATACATAAATATTATTTTTATTTAATAAGGGCAAATTTTTAAATTATCATTACATTCTCAATAAGGTATTTAGTGAACCAAACATGATAATACAACTTACCAATGATTTTAAGCAATAATTTCTAATGTATACCAAACGTTGCAAAGTAATTTTCTTGGCAATCACATTTCAAGAAATCACATTCCGTCGAAATCATAAAATGGGAAAGCATCAAACGCTACCTAATTTTAAACTCGTAGAAGACACAGAAATATAATTAAATATACGAATTTGAGTTAATTGCACTAGACATCCCTAAATTATTACATTCATTTTAAATCAATCCTCAAACTTTAAAACGCTCTAATTACATCCCAAACTATTGATGTTATATCAACCAGATCCTTCCATTATTGAAACCATTAATTTAACCATTAAATGTCACGTAAAATCTTATGTGACATAGTTTAAAATAAAATTTTTAAAGAAAAGTAAAATGTTGTTGCATAACTTTTAAATTTTAAAATTAAAAATAAAGTAAAACCGGGAAAAGAGAGAGTGAATAATAATTTCTGTAAAAACTTTGAGAACCTCAAAACTAGAATTTTTATATCTATTTTTACAATATTTATTTTTTTTAAATTTTCATTTTAAATTATGTTACGTAAGATCTAATGTCTTATTTAATGGTTGAATTAATGATTTTAGTAACAGAAAGACCTTATTGATAAAATGTCAATAAATTGGCGATATAATTAGAATGTTTTAAAGTTTGAGAAATAATTTATAATGAATATTATACTTTGTAGATATTTAATATATATGTTTAATATAATTAACTCTAAAATATTCAATAGATATGTATTAACTTTATACAAAAAAAAAATTGTATATAGAATACACATAACTTTGATATATAAAAAAAATAATTATAACGTAATTATATTTTATTTTTCCTAATATGTTGCTTATTTAAAAGATAAATATTCATATAAAGTTTTTATTAAAAAACTAGTTTTAAAAAATATTTTATAAACTTTCAAATTTAAATTCAATAATATACTATGTATTGAATGTAGTGCTGACAAATAGCTTGAGGCATGTTGCACATTATCCTTAAAAATATTTTGTCGTATAGTGTATCATTAAGATTTGACAAGCACTTTCATTATAAACGAGGATAGGAATTAATAATAGATCACAATAAAAAATTTAAACTTTAGAGATAAAATTCAATCAAATAAATGTAAAGTGGTATACTTTAAAATAGAGTTGAAGCATAGTGGTAAATTTACTTTTAATTATAAGCACAATAATCAATATGAATTAAAGTAAAATATAGTGACAATTTTGCACATAAAAATGTACTTTATAAAATTATATTTTTAAATTTTAGAGGTAATTTTTTTTAAATTAAGAATAAATCTCAAAATTATACATAAATTTTGATTTAATGTGTAATTGTATACATAAACTTTAATTTGGTGCAATTATACACATGAAACTCTAATTATGGTTCAAATATATACTTGAAACTTTGATTTTGATTTAATCATAGACATTTAAAGAAATAAATACATCAATTTATTTTTATATTGGATAAATATAATTATTTATGTATGTAATATATAAACGTAAAATGATGTTATATCAATAATTATGCTAATAATTTACAATAATTGGATCAAATCAAAATTTTATGTATAAAATTATACAAAATCAAAGTTCATGTATTCAATTGCACATTAAACCATAGTTTGTATATAATATTGAGATTTATCCCTAAAAATTACAATATATTTTATTAATACATACAATTAATTCGTGTACCGCATGGGTAAGAAAATTAATATATTATATTATACGATATTATGCTCCCAATTAATGTGGATCGCCTATTTTTTTTTTGCCACATAGATTATTCATATTTTAAGTTTGTTAATAATTTTTATTTATTTTTAATTAAAAAACGAATTCCGTATAAGTGATAAAGCCACAAAATAAAATGTGATAAGATTAAGGCTGTGTTTGATAGGGGGAAAACCAATTCCGGAATTGGTTTTACACGTTTTCCAGTGTTTGGTAGCAGGAAAATATTTTCCTTTTGTAAAACCAATTCCGCAACACGGGAAAACCTATTACAAATTTGGAGAAAATGTCTTACGCTTTTGAACTCGGTAAGACATTTTCCGGAAAATGATGCCTTCTTCTACCCTTTCCCCTTTCCCTTCCCCTTCCCTTTTCCCTTCCCCTTGGATTGCAAATCAGTTTGGTCAAGGACCTCTTCCGGTTCCTCCTTAATCCAGGTAAGGCTCCTTCTTCTTCTTCCGTTTTTCATTCCTTTTTCTTCTTCTGTTCTTCATCTTCTCTTCTCAGCATATTCTGTTTTGTTTCCTCTCTTCCTCTCTCGTTCTTTGATTTCTAACATTTTTATTTTAATAAATTATATTGATTGTCATCAAATTGAGAGAAAGTATAGTAGCCGATGAAGATTACAGATTATCTATTGGGCTATTCGCCTCCTATTTGGGCGACTTTTCTTGCTGGATGATGTTTTGGTTATATTTTGGTTATATACAGATGGTTGAAGCCCAAGTGGAGCCGCTCTATCCTCCAGATTATGAAGGTAAGTTAGCACAGCTTTGCAACTTCTTTCTTGCTTCAGGTTGTGTTAAAGATTAACAATATTTCTTTACTAGCTGATATTGGAAATTTCCTCTTCATATTCCAAGACTTTACTCTGTTCCAGTCCACTTTTCTTTCATTGTTTCTTAACTAATCTCAACCAAACAGTAAATTGCAGGTTTGGTTCATTTGAGTATGTACTTGAGTGTTTAGAATTATCCTGTGATTTGCTTGTAAATTTGTACCAACCCAATACTAGTTCCTCCAATTGCTTCTCAATATTTGTTCTTTTCTTTCTGGGTTTGCAGTAAGAGCTCTTTGTGAGATAGCAACAGAACTTGGGAAGAAGGATTGGAATTACAATGAAAACCCTTACAACAATAAGTCAAGTTGGTTTACTCCACCGCCGCCGCCAAATGTGCCTGAGGCCATTAACAACAGTACTGTCACCTGCAATTGCTCCTTCCCCAATGGTGAATGTCATATTGATGGCATGTAAGTCCTCACTAGTCATAATAAAATTGATGCTTATTTTAATTTCCTTAACCATAGACAGTCCTCTTTCTTTTTATTTTCAGTATGTTAACTTTGATTTCTGTATCAGTGATTTGCTTTGCTTGAATTGTCCATTTTGATTTTAGCACTATGAAATTATTACCATAGGCAAATAGAGTAAGGGTGTGCCTCATTCAAGATGAATGGCTGTATGAGTATGGCTTCGAATTCGGATACAAATTTATCCCAATTAATCATCTCAGTCATTAGAATAGAGCACATATTTCGAAGTGGCTAAGGTTATCCATTAGATTGTATGGAAGTTTTGAGAAGTCATTGGACGAGCTGAGATCCTTTTTTAGAGAAGCCAATGTCCGTTTTGAGTTCCTTTATTAATATTTCCTTTCTTTTTAGACTGTTTGGTTTTCTTGTGCATGGACTGTGGTCTAATGGTGTTACATAAGGTCTTTTCTCTGGCTTCACTTGTTTGCAGGACTTGGTTTTCAAGAAATCATGCTCATTCCTTGATGTTACTTAAAAAAAACATATTATTTATCACTAAGCAAAACAATACATGTTGACTTGTCACATTGTGCTGAAAACAAAGTTTCAACTGAGCAAATCACACAAAATCGCCTTGTAGCATACAAATATGAAAATCTACCTCACACTCCTTTTGTGAACGATTTTTGTCTTTTTTCATATAATAATAAAGCAAATGAGAGGTTTATATTTCATCGATTTCTATCTTTTTCTTCTATAATTTCCTGGCCTTATGATGCGGGGAACCTTATTGAACCCCATATTCTATTAGGAAAATATAGTCATTTTTCTCATGTTGTACTAGCTGAACTGTATTGTTCTTTTATATATGTGCTGCTATAATTTTACCGGGTTGTTAGACATTATCTTAACTCACACGACTTGTACCTCTTTGATTATGTTCATCATTGCTAGACATTTTTTTGTTGTAGTGACTCCAACCTCTTCAGTTCAGTGCTTAGAAATGTGTGTTTTCCATTTCTTTTAGGCAAATGCATGACCAAGTTGTATTCAAGAGTGAAAAATGAAGAAACATGTTGCTATTGTATCATCTGATGTTGTCACTGTAAACATCTTATCTTGCTGGTTACTTTCAAAGTAATTAGTTATTTTGAGAATGAAAAATATTATGTGGTTCTGGCTATAAATTCTTATGCTGTGATTGTGTTCATTTATGCTATGTTTGGAAACATTAATTTGAAAATTTGGATTTGGAATTCATTTGTAACCTCAGAGTACTCTTCTGTTTTAATTGCTGTAATGTGGGTTTTAAGATCCATTGCAATTACATGTCAAGCTTTTCACTTTGCCAGAACCCCAAAGGCATTATTGTTTGAGATTTTTGACGGAATTATTTGATATGTACTTGAAATATTTTGCTAACAGCCTAAAAGTTAAAATGAATTATTTGCTAACATTTTGCAAAAGGCTCACAAGGACCTTGACAAAATGGGTCTACTGCAGTTTCACAAGACATTAACAGTCTGAAACATATTGCATTGATGGAGGCCAAGATGAAAAAACTCTCTGATTTACTGAGTAAGGTTAGTTGGTTGCTTACTTTGCCCTTAACTGTCTTTGATAAAAATGTGAAACATGAGCGAAAGTCTTTGCAAAAGTATGTCGCTGCTGTTTGTAGTCCAGATATGGTAACTATAGTGGATGGTTTTAACTACTATTTCTGTGATCTTTTACAGACAATTGAACAAACAAAAGAAAATGTGGTAAAGAAGCTAGCATTGACGTATGAGGAAATGGAACAAGAATGTAAGGAGGTAAGTTAATCTCTTGGCATACTAATTCAAGTGTATCTAATACTAGAACAAAAAAAAATGTTGGTTCCAATTTACATATCATGAAGATGGTAGTTATATAATTTTACATTCATGTGTTTTGGTGTGATTGCAGATCATGGATGGTTTTGCTGAGGGGAAAGACCTGGTTGTGTCTGTTATGTCTGCAATGGGGGAAGAGCAGATATGTGCTCTCAAAGACATTGGTCCTAAGTAGTTTCAAATTCATTTATTGCAAATCTTAGATGGAACCATAAAAGACTTTGGTAGTACTAAATGCGGTTTTGATGTTTTGTTTTGGGTTTGGATAGAAAAAGAGAACAACAATATAACTAGTTTCTTGTTGTGCTATGGATTACTGTTTTGCTTTTCTTTTTCAATAATTTTTATTATCTCGTCTTTATTTTTTGTGTTGGTAACATTTAAATTCTAGCTTTTAATTGCATATTACACTTGCATTAGTTACCCAATATATATTAATGTAGCAATTTAAGTTTGACATATCATTTAGTACGAGTTAATACAATATACTAGTTTTTAAAAAAATGAAATTTTCTAATAATTACAGTATTTTTTATTGTAATTTAAATCCCATGTTAAATATATGTATCACAAGAATCAGATTGGATAAAAGTAGAATCAAATTAATATAAAATTTAAATACAAATAAATGTTTTAATAATGAAGAAGTAAAATCAAATCGGTATAATCTACAAATAGATGAACATTTGGAATTTAATTAGATAAAAAACTTTTATTAATAAAAAATTTATTTATAAATAAATCATTGCAATATGTGTAAAAATAATTTAAAATATAAAAATTTATTAATATGTATATAAATTTATTAATATATGTAAAAACAACTTTTCCGGAAAATATTTTCAGGAAATCTGTCAAACAGCAGAAAATATTTACACAGATTCAATCAAACACTAGAAAATATTTTCCAGTAAATCATTTTACAGAAAAGTAAAACATTTTCCAGAAATCATTTTACGGAAAACATTTTACTGCCAATCAAACAGACCCTAACTATTAAAAAATTCCTCCTTCTCCTTAAAAAACATTTATATTTACGAAATAAGTTCAAAATAAAAAAGGCATAATATCAAAATAGCCCCTAACGTTTGACTGTTTGGTCACTTTAGCCATTTATGTTTTTTTTGGAGCATTTTAACACCTAACATTTTTTTTTCTTATCAAATCGGTCTATTTTTTAGGGACATGCTGACGTGGTCGTTAGTTGACTAACGATCAACACTAGCCACTGACGTGGCGGTCCAAATGTAATTAAATGCTGTCGTGGTCTGTCTTTATGCCATGCCAGCAAATTATTTTAAAATTATCATTTAATTACATTTGAACTATCACGTCAGCGGTTAGTGTTAGTCGTTGGTCAACTAATAACCATGTCAACATATTCGTTAAACTAAGACCAATTTGACAAAAAAAATGATAGGTGTTAAAGTGCTAAAAAAATAAAGGGCCAAAGTGACCAACCAGTCAAATGTTAGGGGCTATTTTTGGCATTATGTCATAAAAAATTAATGTTTAAAGTGTTTAAAAATAAATTAAAATTTGTTATAAAAAACCTATAAATATTTAAAATTGAATTTAAAAGTTCTTATACTATTATATTTGAAATTTAGTCCTACTTTTATTTCAAGAAATTTAGTCTCTCTACTTTTTAGATTTATACAAGTCCAATTATTAACATCATTAAAGTTTTTTTTTAAATTGAAATTTATTAAAAGTATTATTATTTATATTATATGACAACCAAGTGAGTATTTTTTAATTTTAAAATAGCACGTTTAGCGAAATTGGGAAAATAAATTTAAGGCAGCATTAACAATTAAACTTGAATATTGAAATCTGAAAAGCGTAGGGATTAAATTCTAAATTAAAAAAAAAACAATAACTTGGAGCATATTTTATCCTAATTAATAATATATAAGTGTTGATCACTTCAATGTTAATTTTCCTTTAAAAAAATATTAATTTAACGTATTACGTAAAATGAAACAAATAAAAATGTAAAATAATTTTAAAAACTTAAAAACATATTGAAACAATTTTTTAAGAATATGATAAAATGTTTTAAATTTAAGAATTTAAAAATTCTCTTAATATAATAGGCTTTAAATCTAATAAAAGATTGTTTAAAAATTAAAAATAATTTAAAAGCTTTTACTTTGATAATAGTATATATATATTTAAAGCGATGTTAAAATATGCTCCAAGTTTTTGTACTCTTCGTATATTTAGAATTTAGTTATTCTACTTTTATATTATTATTTTTTATGGTAATTGGATTTTATTATAATAAGGATTATTTATAAGATTGAATTTCTTAAAAAGATAAAATATAATGATTTTTAAAAAATTTTAAACATTTATTACAAATAGATTTCATAAATAGAAAATTAATGGATTCCATAAACATTTTTCATTTATGTTTAATCTAGGAAATTGTATACACCATACACATTTAATAATTTAATACATTAATTTTATCAAATAAAATATTAAATTACAAAATATGTAAAAGAAATTATAAAATTACTTAAATTTATTTAGATATATTAAATAAAATAAATTTGTGCATTATCGAGTAAAAAAACCTAGTAAATAAATAAAGAGAAGAGAAGCATGGAAGTGGAAGGTTGGGGTTATTGGGCTTGTGATCGAGATTCGAACCCAATTATTATCTGTTTTGACTTTAAAGACCCAAGCACAAGTACAGTAACTAACAACTAGGCCTTGAGTATCCAATAAATTAAAATATTAAAAATAAGTATAATTCCAAATATACCCATGACATTTTAATTTAAGGAAGGATAAAATAGTTATTACACACCTAAATTAATCTATTGTCTGCTTTAAAATCTTCAAAAACTTTTATGACAGGAACGTGGGAGTACGCCTCGTGCAGCTGAAAATTTTTTAGATTTCCCAAAACTCCTTAAATTAAAACCTTAATTGAAACCAGTGCCCTAATTTATTCATCAAAAGCCCCGTTTCTCAAGACTAAGTATTTTTTTTTAGTAAAAACAAAAAAAAGAACCAAGTAATTTTGTATTAAAATTTGCTAGGCTGCTTCAATAACATTCTTTAAAATTAGCGTACCCTATATCTTCATAATAAAAGTTACTAAATTAATAGTAAATTTACACTTTGGCTACTCGATTTCAAAATATTATCAAGTTGATCACTAAACTATTCGAACGTTATCTTTTAAGCCATTGGTCTGTTAACTTGGTAACAGATGTCTAATGTAGTCGTTAAGTCACTAATCATCACAGGGTTTAGGGGTGAGCATTCGATCAAGCCGAATCAAAAAATTTCGAGTTAGTCGAGTTGACGAATCCTATTTTAGCAACCGAACTCAATTTGAATTTTTTTTCAAATCGAGTTAGAAAATTTCGAGTCGAGTTAACGAATCCTATTATTTATCTCAATGTTATGTTTACATTAACCGGTTATTTAACTAGTAAACGAAGTACAAGATTATTTAACTACATAAACAGTATAATGGTTTAGCCTTTTAACTTAATGGGTAAACATTTATCAAAACGACATAGTTTTACTTTTTAACTTGATGGCTTTGATTTTTAACTTTAGAAAAGGTAAGCATCTATCAAAACGACATAGTTTTGTATTTTTTTTATTTGGATTTTCGGGTAACTCGAATTGTGTAATTCATATTCGAGTTAAACAAAAAAAATTAATTTTTTATTTGAGTTGATTCGAATAACTTGAACTATTTAATTCAAGTTTTAAATTTTTTATCTAGTTTTTCAAATCAAATTGGATTTTGCTCACCCCTAATAGAGTTAGCTATTGAACTATTGGTAAGTTTACAAATTTGCATTTTGATCACTCAATTTTTGGACCATTACTCCCTAACTTGAAATCCAACAGTATCACCAACTCAAGCCTCAAACCCTAGCAAAGTCATTGTCAAGCTTATAGCTCATTCACCTTTTCCCCTTTGACCAAAACCATAACCTAAGAAAATCCAAAATCAATATATTCACACACCCTTGCATTGAACCATCAACCAAATATCACCGCAACCATAATCAAAGCAAACAAAAATATTTTTTAAAAAAAGCAAATAAAAATAAGGAAGAAAGTCTCTTATTTCAGCGAGCTCCAAACAAGACCTAAAGAAGCAAAGGGACAAAATAAAACCAGAGAAAAAAGAATCAAAATGTAAAAAAAAAAAAAGTCAAATGTACTAAATTTGATCAGGAGTTAGTTTGAGAGTTCCAATCGAGAATGGTCAACCTAAACAGTCAAGGAAACACTCTCACTGAGAAAAGGGACATATCAGAGTTAGGTGAAGATTCGGCAACAATGGTTGAAGATTGAAGAGCTCATTCATTAAGGCTTTGAGTTTCAATTAGGGGAGTTTTAGGATGTTTCAAGCCATTTCAAGGAAAACTAAACTGCAAAATTGAAATGAAAAGAAAAAAATTTTGGTTCAATGTGTTTCTTCGCCAAAGGTGGAGGCCAAACAATCGTAAGATTATTGGATACAACTATGAAGGAGGTACAAAAATCTCATTCCATAACTCTTAAATAATTCAGTGACCAACTTGTAACTTTTTTAAATTGAGTAACCAATGTGCATACCTACCAATAGTTGAGTGCCCTTAGATGTAGTTTACCTTATGATGAATAGTGACTTAACGAACATATCAGACAAATGGTATCAAGTTAATTGGCCAATGACTTAAACGATAATGTTTGAATAGTTCAATAAATTAAACAATTATGTCTAGACAATTTAGTGACCAATTTGTAACTTTTTAAAATCAAGTGAGGAAAGTGTAAACTTACTTATCCTATATAATACCATTTATTCATTTAATAGATTATAAATGATGAATAAAATTGTTATATTATAAGTAATATATTAATTAAATTTAAAGATTGTTTTATATCATTCGTTAACAATATTCTGTTTTATGAAATTTCACTAGTAAGCAGTGAACCCTTAGACTATTCCTTAAATTAATGCCGAGTTTGTTTGCGTGTATATATATCAGAATTATTGCTGAGTTAAATGACCAAGACTTTGGTTTTTTTTTAATGTAAGTAACCCATTTATCGACTTTGATTTAATGTGTAAAGTTATATATGAGTTTAGAGTTGAAGTCAGAAATTTTTTTGGGCGAAAATAAATTATATATTTTTACCATAAAATCTTTCTATTTTAATAGTCTATATCTTTGTAATTGTTAAAGGATTAAATCAAATTTTTATCATTATTAATTTAAAATTTTATAAATTATAAAATAGCTTAAATGAAAAATTTTCTATTTTAGGAGGGTCGGGGCCAGCCTCCCTAGCTAACTCCACCCTTACATGAGTTTTGATTTTATCTAATTTTATACACGATATTTTGATTTGATTAAATTTTCATAAATAATTAATGTCACTATAGATTTAAACGTTACATATTACGTACATAGATAATTAAATTTATCAAATATAAAAATAAATTAATATATTATTTAAATCTGTACAATTATATCAAAATAAAAGTTTTATATATACATTTGAACTAAAGTCATGGTTTAATATGTATAGTTACACAAAATCCAAGTTTATATATCAAATTATACATTTGATCAAACAAATTTAATGTATAATTTTAATATTTTATCTCTAAAAAAGGATAGGACTTTTTTCTCATATAATGTTTGACCTAAGTGACCATTGCCCTCGTCATCATAAATTTATCTTTTTTAACTCTGTCAAATTTTATAAAATTATAAAATTATATAATAATAAAATTATATTTTAAACCTTTAAAATTTATTAGTCATTTTTTGCCCCTTAAATAATAATCGTTAATGTGGCAGAACATTAATGTAATCACTGGATATCTTAAAAGAAATTAACAACTTAATGAATCTTAAAACGTATCACTAGAGCATATGTTTAAAAAATCATGTTATATATAATATAATGAGATAAAAGTAATTAAAAATAATATAAAAAGTAAAAAAGTAAATGAAATTTTTTAACAATCTCATCATAGGTTCTAATCATATTTGTTCTTTTTGACTCAATATTTAGAGCTATCCATAGTCTCTTCCCTATTCAGCGCACTTAAATCTACGTCCTTTTACATTTACAATAGTATTTATATCAGTCGAACTAAAACTCAATCAATAATTAAATAATAGAAATTTCTATATCATTAAATAAATAAAATGGTACCGTAAAAGTAACACAATGATGAAAATTTGATATTTTCCTCTATCATGTGGTGTGAGCCTTTCACAAATTATAATTTTGGTTTTGCCCCACTCCCAAAACGAACCCACCACCCTTTCCTCGGAAACTCAAATCAATCTTATGTTTATAATCTTACTTAAAGCAAATGATAAATTAATATCTATAATAATCTAATATCCAAATTCATTATTTATAAAAACTAATATAATTTTAAATAATAAATATCCTTTCAATCTTTTCTAAATTAGATATAGATAACAATTAAAACATCAAAACCAAATATTTTTTTAATCTACAATAAATTAAAATTGTTTAAATTGATTGGACCAATTGATCTAATCGATTAAATTAAAAATCGATTGGCACATTATTTTAGAGTGAGGAAAAGAGCTATTTAGCTTGTAAACTAATACAAGACGGTTGTATCGAGATAAAAATAGATTGAATCAAGTTTAATAATTTTTTTAAAATAATTTGCTTAACTAAAATTAGACTGAAATCAAATTGAATAATTATTCGATGATTAATCTAATTCGGGTAAATATCCAAAAATATGTGAGTTTGGAATTTAATTAGGGTTAGGAGATAGGCGGAATCCAGAATGTGGAGTAGAGTTGCCTGTATTAGCACGCCACCCACCCACTCCGACCTTATTAAATAAAATAAAAACATAACTCAGGTTTCAAGGATACGTTAGTTATAATTTAGTGTCTAAGAAAGGCAGGAAGCAAGTAAAAAGAAAGACCTTGTAATTGCTTTGTTTGTTTGTTTGTAAAAAATTAAAAACCCTATTTTGGGTTTCACAATCTCCCGAGCTGCCTCTCTCCTATTGTCATCAAATGTGTCTTGCGTTTCCTTTCCCTATGTCTTCTTTTTCACCTACTTTTATATTTTAATAGTAAACTAGACCCAACGCTACATTTCAGTCACAAATTATTTAGAGATTTTCATTTAAATCATTAAACAATCGGTATTGTAGATCAATACCCATCAATGAGTAGAAAAATATATCTTATATCCAAGTTGATCTGATGGCTAGTGTTAGAGATTGAAAAAGAAAGTTGTTTGGGTTTTGGTTATCATATTCGTGAGTTCAAAATTGTTTCGTAAAAAGAAATTGATTTGCAGAAGAGAAGGAAAATTAGAGCTTTCGATTACAACAACGATTTTAATAGCCCAATAACTTAATTAAAGCTTTTAAATAGTTTCGTGATCGTCTTGTAATTTTTTGAAGTTGAGCGATCAAAATATAAACTTACTAATAGTTAAATCTCGTTCGGCTTTAGAATTAAGGAATGCCGCATTTTGGATATTTATAGTTTTTATAAAACTTAGATTCATTTATTATTTATATTAAATCTAAATATTACTACTCAAATATGAATTAAGGTTATGTTTGATAAATTGAAAAAATAAATGTTGAATTTAAATTATAAATTTTTTTATGCATAGCTTAAAATTAAATACTCATTATAATTAGACTGTTTGATAAAAAATAATATAAACTTAAATGAAATAGAATAAAATAAAATAAAAACAATTAAATTTATTCTTTATTTTTTTAAACAAACATATGAATCTAAGCTGGAGTAAGAAAATTCCAAAAAAAGGTTGAGGTTACGGCGTTACCCTAATTAATATCATTTTTAGCGAAGTAAATTTGAAACGTTGCTCCAGTTTGGTATAGAGCATGGATAAAAAATCCCATTCAAGGTTGGATTAAGAATTTAAACTTTATTTGTTTGATGTGTTTATACAATCAAAGATTCGTTTAACCAGTAATGAAAATTCAATTTTATCTTATTTTTATTTTATACCTTTTTTAATAATGTATGAAAAGTAAAACTTTAATATTTTAATTTCATAATAAAGATGGTATGCTAATTTGAATACATATTTTATTAATTAAATAAGGTTTAAACCTAATATTATTAAAACAATTAATACATATTTTAAATATTTGCTCTTTTTGATATATTGTATAAAACTACTCATAGTTCCTTCCCAATCCTTCAGTGCACTCAAGCTTACATTCTCCTACACTAACAACAATATTAATCGAGCTAAAACTCAATAAATAATATTATTAATACAAAACTTATTCATAATATCTAATATCTTGCCCTGATATGTAAAAGATTTTTAATTGAATCAATGATTAAACAACCCTTGAATTGGGGATGATGTACCTGACTTTATGCTTCATGTTTTTAGGGCTGATAAAGCAAATTTCCTATGTAATTAGCTGTTTGAATTAATAATTTAAATATGCAAAATGTAAGATTAATTATTCATCAGTGTCGGTCTAATGATAAAGAATATTACATTTTTAAAGAAAGAAGGTAAGGTTTTGTTTGATAAATCATTGAAAAAATTATATTCATATTTTCAATGATTTAAAATTTTATGCATATTTGATAATTTAAAATTAAAACAATCTGAAAGAATTTTTTTTATTTAAAAAAGTGTGAAAAATAATAAGTAGATAAGAGCTACTTATCACTGAATGAAGTGTATTTTCAATTATTTCAAATTTACTTTATTTGTTTTAATGTTATATTATTCTATAAAGCCTTTACGTTTAAAATTTTAATTTTAGTTTAAATAAAATGAAATATTTAAAAATTAAATATAAAATGTAAAATATAATTTTTTTATAATTTTAAATCTATATTTATCAAATAATTTAATTACATTATTTTTAAGTAATGCATCAAACAAATATTATAACTTAATTTTATACTTAAATTTTCAACACAATACTTAAAATTTGAATTTATCAAACCGGTCTTAAATTAAAATATTAAAAATCACATTATTAAAATCAACAGTAAGAGAATTATAAAATATACATAGAAAATAAAAAAAAATTGCAAGATTAAGTATGTCACCATTAGCCAACAACATTAGCGTTTAAGGCTCAACCGTTGGATTCGGCCACTCATCAGCTGGGCCCACAGTATAGGGTCCCATCTAAATGGGGATATGACACGTGTACGGACGGGGATGAAGGAAACAAAAGATGCTTCAAACATTTACTGCAAAGTGGTCAACAGTAGCACTGCGGTCTGCCCCCCATTCGGCACATAATAGCTTCATATAATTATTATCGAATTTGATTACTTAATTTAAAATAATTCTAAGCTTCATTAAAATAAGCATTTGCAGCTGAAAAATGGAGTCTTTCAATGTTCTAAGTTGTAAGCATTACCCTCAAAGCATTTGAACCCCCCTCTCCCCCCCCCCCAAAAAAAAAGCAATACATTCAAAGCTTTAACTGTGAAAAACTCACCACCACCATAACTGCCACCGCTCACAGTGCATGGCCTCAGCCTTAAAAAAAGCTTTTCACCATCTCTGTCATAAATTTTATTTCTTCACCATTTATCTTTTTCCTTGATGTTCACATGCATGGTTTCATCAAACTAAAAGAAATATTCAACAGTTTGGTGTAAAGTGTAAGCAAGCCTCACACAAACCTCCATTGAAAGTTGAAACCTTCTCTCTCACATGCATGTTGTCTCCTGGAAGTGTGGCTTTTCACAGTTTCCATTGAAAGTCTCAACAAACCCTTTCTTTCTTTCTTTCTTTCAAGTTTCAACCTGTTTGATCTTAGTCTTCCCCACCTTGGGTTCAGGCCATTTTCAGACCTTCAAATGGCAATGCCTACCCTGTTTGCAGGGACCCATTTCTTGTTCTTCTATCTGTTTGTTTTTAGAACACTCTTGGTCACCTCATTGTCACCTGATGGAGAGGCTCTTCTTTCTCTTTTATCAGCCGCTGACCCATCTGCAAAAGCTTCTTCACCAGTGCTCTCTTCATGGAACCCAAAGAGCTCAACCCCATGTTTATGGCAAGGGATAACGTGTTCTCCACAAAATAGAGTTATCTCCCTCTCACTGCCCAACATATTCCTCAATATCTCTTCTTTGCCCTCACAGCTTTCCTCTCTTTCTTCCCTGCAACTTCTTAATCTCTCATCCACCAATATTTCAGGCTCAATCCCTCCTTCTTTTGGCAAACTAGTTCACCTTCGCCTTTTAGACCTTTCCTCTAACTCTCTCACAGGTTCCATTCCTCAGGAGCTCGGTCAGCTTTCCTTACTGCAGTTCCTTTTCTTGAATTCAAATGGATTAAGTGGAGGGATTCCTCCACAGCTAGGTAACCTCACTTCATTACAAGTTCTTTGTCTACAAGATAATCTCCTCAATGGCTCAATACCATCTCAAATGGGTTCATTGGTTTCTCTCCAACAGTTTAGAATTGGCGGCAATCCTGATCTAACAGGAGAAATCCCTACACAGTTAGGCTTACTTACCAATCTGACCACATTTGGGGCAGCCGCCACTGGACTTTCTGGTTCCATTCCATCAACATTTGGCAACTTGATCAACCTTCAAACACTGTCTCTTTATGATACTGAGGTATCTGGTTCGATACCACCTGAACTGGGATTATGTTCAGAGTTGAGGAATCTGTATTTACATATGAACAAGCTGACTGGTTCTATTCCACCTCAGTTGGGCAAGCTTCAAAAGGTTACTAGCTTGCTTTTATGGGGTAACGCATTGACAGGTTCAATCCCAGCTGAGATATCCAACTGTTCATCACTTGTTGTGCTTGATGCTTCAGCTAATGATCTTTCTGGCAAAATACCTAGTGATATTGGAAAGCTTGGTGTTCTTGAGCAGCTTCACTTGTCTGATAATTCCTTAATTGGGTTGATTCCTTGGGAGATAAGCAACTGTTCGAGTTTGACTACACTTCAACTCGACAAGAATAAATTATCTGGTGCAATTCCATGGCAGATTGGTAACTTGAAACAATTGCAGAGTTTCTTCTTGTGGGGCAATTCAGTTTCAGGAACAATCCCATCTTCTTTTGGGAACTGCACTGAACTTTACTCCATTGATCTTTCCAGGAACAAGCTTACTGGTTCAATACCTGAAGAGATTTTCAGTTTGAAGAAGCTCAGCAAGCTTTTGCTTCTTGGAAACTCTTTATCAGGGAAGTTGCCGAGAAGTGTTTCAAATTGTCAGTCACTGGTGAGGTTAAGGCTTGGAGAAAACCGGATTTCAGGGCAGATTCCGAAGGAGATCGGCCAACTGCAGAACTTAGTGTTCCTCGACTTATATATGAATCATTTCACAGGTAGTCTTCCTTCTGAGATTGCCAACATCACAGTTCTTGAGCTATTGGATGTTCACAACAACCACATTAATGGAGAAATCCCATCTCAGCTTGGGGAGCTTGTGAATTTAGAGCAGCTTGATCTTAGTCGAAACAGCTTCACTGGAGAAATTCCGTTGAGTTTCGGTAATTTTAGTTACTTGAACAAGCTGATTCTCAACAGCAATTTATTAACAGGGTCTATCCCGAAATCGTTTCAGAATCTGCAGAAACTTACTCTGCTTGATTTAAGCTACAATAGACTCTCTGGTGAAATTCCATCTGAGATTGGTTATATAACAAGTTTAACAATCAGTTTGGATTTGAGTTCCAATATGTTTACCGGTGAAATACCGGAATCAATGTCTGGTTTGAGACAGTTACAGTCACTTGATCTGTCTCATAACATGTTACATGGAAGAATCAAGGTATTAGGTTCCCTTACTAGTCTCACTTTTTTGAATATCTCATTCAATAATTTCTCAGGTCCTATACCTGTAACACCTTTCTTTAGGACTCTTTCCTACAATTCTTATCTGCAAAACCTGAATCTATGTGAATCCGTCGATGGGTCCACTTGTTCATCGAGCCTAATGCAAAAAACCCGATTAAGATCAGCCAAAACAGTTGCTTTAGTCTCAGTGATCCTTGCATCAGTTACCATTGCAGTCCTTGCTTCATGGTATTTAGTTACAAGGAATCATAGGTACATGATGGAGAAATCGGCAGGAGCTTCATCATCTTCACCAGGAGCTGAAGACTTCTCATATCCATGGACTTTCATTCCATTCCAAAGGCTCAATTTCACCATTGATAACATCTTGGACTGTCTAAAAGATGAGAATGTGATCGGAAAAGGCTGTTCCGGGATCGTCTACAAAGCAGAAATGCCAAATGGGGAATTGATTGCAGTGAAAAAGCTTTGGAGAACAAAGGACGACGAAGAGCCAACCGTGGACTCATTTGCAGCAGAAATTCAGATTCTAGGACACATTCGCCATAGGAACATTGTGAAGCTCTTAGGTTATTGTTCCAACAAAAGTGTTAAGCTCCTCTTATACAACTACATCCCGAATGGTAATTTACAACAGCTTTTGCGAGGCAATCGAAACTTGAGTTGGGAAGTAAGGTACAAGATAGCTGTAGGATCAGCTCAAGGCTTAGCTTATCTTCACCATGATTGTAAACCGGCAATTCTTCACAGAGATGTGAAATGCAATAACATACTTCTAGATTCCAAGTTCGAGGCTTATTTAGCGGATTTCGGGTTGGCGAAACTGATGAACTCTCCAAATTATCACCATGCAATGTCCAGAGTCGCCGGCTCTTATGGTTATATTGCACCAGGTAAGTTCCCTACTTCCGCCCTATTTAACTTCATAGGATTAGTACATAGTTGATTCAGGATTCATGGCTCTTCATTAGGACCGTAACATCAACTTACGAAGTATTGTTTTGGATGCAGAATATGGATACACAATGAACATAACAGAGAAAAGTGATGTGTACAGTTATGGGGTGGTTCTTCTGGAGATACTAAGTGGACGAAGTGCAGTGGAATCACAAGTAGGAGATGGAGTGCACATAGTGGAGTGGGTGAAAAAGAAAATGGGCAGCTTCGAACCGGCGGCATCGATTCTGGATGCTAAGCTTCGAGGAATGCCGGACCAACTGGTTCAGGAAATGCTGCAAACACTTGGGATTGCAATGTTTTGTGTGAATTCTTCACCAGCAGAACGTCCAACAATGAAGGAAGTAGTGGCGTTGTTAATGGAGGTTAAAACCCAACCTGAAGAATGGGGAAAGACATCTCAACCTCTAATAAAGCAGTCATCAAATCAAAGTTAAAAATTGTCTTTTTCTTGTGTATTGTCATTTTTAAATTCCAAGAACATCTAAAAACAATGAGAAAAAGAGAGTGTGTGGAGATATTGTTGGATTTGAATGATGGTGTTGAGGAGTCTGATGTACAGTTTTAGGAACATCAATTCTCTTGATTTTGCTATCTTAATTCTCCTTTTTTCCCTTTCCATCTAATGGATCATGCTTCACTAAACTTTAAATTGAAATTGAATTTTGAAGTAAAAGGTTCAACTATTGTAGGTCGTTAAAATGCATGAGATATTGAACCATTGAGTGAATACGATTTTGTTGATACATGAATAGATAAGTAGTTGAGACGAGTGATTCTTCTTGTTTAGGACAAGGCAGAAAGTCATTAGATAGTGTGGTTAGAGTAATAAGGAGAAGTTGAGGGAGAGAGAGACCTAGGATTGGATAGGAGAGAGAAAGGCTTCTTGATTGCTTAGGTCTCTTCTTAGATTTCAGGCCCTATATACTTGCGCCTTCTATTTTGATATTATGTGTTAAATTGTCATTGACGGGTTGGCGGGTCAGAGGAAGTAGCCTGATGTTATAATGTATCTTGAATAATATCAAATGTGACACGATAGTTGAAACTTGATAAAATAATTAACAGATATACCTAATCAAATAAATTATAAGTTAAAGAGCTCTTAGAAAAAGATTATTGTGAAGGGTTTATTCATATTATTCGAAAGTCTTAACTGCTCATAACATCATGGTGGGGTATAACAGATTGTTACTAATAAAAATGAAAACGCTAGAAAAGTGTCTGCTCAAATCATTATGGTGGGGTGTAAAAGATTGTTACTAAAAAAAGAAAACGTCAGAAAAAAGAAGTAGTTGCGAATTGAGAGGATCACACGGTTAAAATCTTTAATACTAAAGAATATAGGATAGAAGAGGGGATAGGGAGTCAAAGAGATATCCTTCCATCCCCATAACATGCATGCATGTAATGGAAGTAGGCCCAAGGATATAACAAAAGAGCAGACATGCAAAAACAGGCCATGCTTCCCTCCCTTCTTACCCACATGCCTGCCTTAACGCACTCTGTCTCATTTTATTACATTTGGCGTCGACTATTTTAAAAGAGCCATATTTAAAAAAATCGATACCTATTTTCTTTATTTATAATTAGTCCGGTTTATGATCGGGTTATTCATCCACATTCGAAAATTCGCATGAAACTTGGAAGGGTTTGGATAAAATAATTAAACCCGTTTAAAATATAGGCCGAGCGTGGGATTACATTCAATGCCCGACCCGTTTTTAAGTTTATAATGTTTTATATTATGTAATTTAGAACAAATTAAAAAATAAACTTATACAAAATATATAATACTACTTTAATGTAAACTTTAAAATAATGTTAAGTTGATTATATAAAAAATTTCAATAAATAAAAAAATAAGATTATTACATATTAAAATAATATAATATAAATATTTTTAAAAAAATTAAAATAATATGGACGGGTCTAAAATGAGTTGGTGTTAGCCTTTTGCAAATATGGATGGGTTTGAGTAAAATTTTAGATCCATATTTTAGGTCGAGTCAGATTTGAACAAATATAAAATATGTTAATATCATACTTACACTTGACACAACTTGACCCATGAGCAACTCTATTTATAACCAAGATTTTGCTTAAAAGATTTGAAATTCTTTATCAAATGATTTATTTTCTTTTTTCTTTTTGCTTTTGTCTTAGGATGTATTTGTGTCCCCTCTTTTTTTTTTCTTTTTCAGTTTGGTCCATCAATCTTTTTGAATATTTGGTTTTTTCGGTTTTTGTTTGTTATTGTTGATTTGGAGAAAAAAAATCATCGAAAATTCAGGTATGTTGAAATGTGTGTTGATCATGCTTTGATTACGTTGATATTTTATATGTACTTTTTGACGAGCTTTCACATGTATATTGCCATGTTGGAATCACTTGGACACACTCCCTTGTGTGTTGGTCATAAGTAGTAGGGGGCATTCGTGTTAGCAACATGCCATGTTCTTCATAAAAAGCCAAACAATCTTGTCGAGCTCTTGGGCTAGCCAAGTTCCACGACAACGCTCATTTTCAAAATCAAATTGGGTGACGAATACATTGAATTAGAATTAAGGTAAAAAAATTAATTAACTCGTAAATCGATTGAATCGAGTTAAAATCTAATTGAGCTGATGATTGAATCAAATTTTATATTTTTTTAAATATTTTTAGTTCTTATGAATTTTAATAATTTATGGATTTCAACAAGATAAATAAAAAACTAAGGGTATGATCGGTTTGACCATTAACCTGATTCCAAAAACTTTGCATATAACCGAACCCTACTACTTACTATATGTGCAGTAACTCACCATCTCACAATTAATCTACAACTTTAAAGTCAAATATCCTCTCCATTTTACTTACTATACTTAATTAACATTCATAAAAAGCATCTAAATCATGAGTTTAATACATCCTATTTAGTAGGCAAATATTTCTTACTCATTTTTAGACAATCACTTATTTACAAACTTCACGTGGGACTAATGATTTTCATTTCCCCTATCGTGAAAACCCTTTTCGTAGTATTTTAGTGATAAGTTCTACAGGGATCGGACGATCCTATTTGGTCAAATACCTAATGACAAACTTCTATGATCTTTTCATTACAATATTTTTGAACAAGACCCTTAGGTGTAAATTTGGTTCAATTCAATTAGGTTTTTTAGTTTTTTATTAAAACTATTTAAATTAATTTGGTTAGATTCAATTTGATCTTCAATCTTTTTTCTTTAAAAATATCTTCGATCTTTGTGTTTTTTTAAATATCATTGATCTTTTCATATATATTAGTGTTGGATTTTGGGATTTATTTTAATAAAACGAGTTTTGTTTTATAACTTTTCAACTCAAAGTTAGTATTTACAAAAATATAAACAATCACTCACTTGGGTAATGTACTAAATGATAAACAAAATAATATTATCCCACATCTCATCATCATTATTCATTTATTCAGATCAGTATATAGTTGACAGCAGAAACAGCCCTATATGCTGCCCTATGTATGTATAGTATTGTAATGAAGAGGTTTTAGCACTGAGGATATGCAACTCCACAAGCGTTCCCAACAGTTCTAATGATGGGGTTATCAGCAAATTGTCTTAAAGATGGGTCGTTAAGGTACCCACAAAAGCATGGCGTCTGCTCCCTCAGCCTGCTGCAACAGGTTTCAGATGGAGGCGTGGACGACATGACCGCCGCCAAGCATGGGCTGAGCTCTATGGGGTTACATGTCACTGCCGCCTCTGCCCACAGTGTTTCACCCGAAAACGCTGCGGCCGCCACCACCATGAGTGACAGTACCGCACTTAAGGCAACATATGAAAATCTTTTCATCTTTGTTATCATAGTACTGGAGGGTGGTAATATTTATAGGACTTGGATTGGTAATTTGCTGTGAGACATTAGAGCATGCATTATTTATATACGAGTGTGGAATTATGGTGGGGGCGTTTCCCCACACTATTTGAGACCCCAACTAAAATCTTATTTGGTAAATTTTGGGTTAAGTTGTTGGCACCTCTCTTTGTGTGAACAAATTAACCAAAGCCAATAAATCTATATTATTATGTTATTGATTGATTTTACTCTCATTTCTCAATAGCATCAAATGTAAGTAATATAGAAGCATTCATTCCATTGGGACCCAAGTCTTATGAATTCCGAGTTTGTCTAAAATTAGGATCAGGTTGGTGAGTCAAAAATCAAATCAAATTCTAATTTAATTGAATTCAAACTTAAATAATTTAGAAACGAATCCAAAGTATTTAATGCCTTAATTGATTTTAAAATTGAAATGATTTACCTCGGAGTGACCTAAATTTTAAAAATTTTAAACTCAAAATGATCTAAACTAAATTAAGGTAAAGGTAAAGATTCGTATCGATTCAAATTATCAGTTGACGTTTAATTTCAAATTCAGACATGAAATATTCTTGAGAAATAAAATTTCATTAACAATCTAGTTTGGATGCAGAGACGAATTTACGGGGCTGCCAGGGCCCAACCCCTTAAAATAAAAAAATTATTATTTAGGCCCTTTAAAAATTTTTAAAATTTTAATTTAGTATAGATAAAATTACATTTTGACTCTCTAAAATTATAAAATTTTACTTTAATCCTTCAAAAATTATAAACATTTAGAATATTAAAAGTCAAAATTTTTTTAGATTTGGTTCCAAAAATTTTCCAAGACGGAACCAACCTATTCAAATGGTCTATTTCATTGTTAAAAAATAATTAAAAACTTTTTATTTAAATTTAATTATAACAATAAATAAATATTAATATAAAACTATTTTTATATATTTTATTTTTTTAATAGTAAAACAGACCAAACCCGCCCCACAGCTGCCGTGCAGACTAAAGTCACTTTTCCGGAAAAAAACAATCAGCAAATCTTTTGCCACTTTTGCAATCTTTAACCATTTTAAATTTATTCATTTTTTTCTTAAAATTATTTTTAAGTTATTTCTTTTACATTTTTATTTGGTTAAATTATTTTTGACTAATTTACTCAAAAAGCCATTAAACTAAGTACATTCTATTCAAATAAGCTGTTATACTTTTTTTTAACCAAATAAATCTTATTCTTTTGTTTTTATTCATGAAATCCTTTCATTAACTAAACGTAAAAAAATTACTTCCGTATGACCCAAATACTCAAATTGCAAATAACATTCTTGGAATATTAAATTTCCTATATTTAGATTTAGTTTTTTTAAAAAATTAATTGGTTAAAATAAGTTTAATCATGCTGAAAATTTTAAACTAAATCATTTATAACCAATACAATTGATATGCCTAAATTTTTTAAATATTTTTTATATTCGTTTTACTATTCATATTCATATTTTCAATAAGTTTTTTGTTTACAAGTTTTTAAGCTATTTATTTAAGAAAAAGTATTTAATACACTGCCAATAAAATTTTAGGTTAACAAGTGTCTTATAAAAATATTAAAAAATATTTTTTAAAAAAAGAAACACATGTCAAAATTTTAAGAATGCTTGTGAAATAATAATAAAAAATATACTGCCCGTGTACTAAATAATCGCCATTTATTTAATAAAATAAATAGATTTATAAACTACATAATTAGTTAATCAATTAAATTATTTACTATTCATATTTTAAAAGTTTGTGATTACCTTTCCAATAATATATTAATCTTTACTTTTAATTATTTTCAAATAAGTTTTTTGTTTACAAGTTTTTAAGCTATTTATTTAAGAAAAAGTATTTAATACACTGCTAATAAAATTTTAGGTTAACAAGTGTCTTATAAAAATATTAAAAAATATTTTAAAAAAAAAGAAACACATGTCAAAATTTTAAGAATGCTTGTGAAATAATAATAAAAAATATACTGCCCGTGTACTAAATAATCGCCATTTATTTAATAAAATAAACAGATTTATAAACTACATAATTAGTTAATCAATTAAATTATTTAAATAAATATATAAAACAAATCTTAAATATTATAAAAAAATATAAAAATAAGTTATCCAATGCACTAGAACTATTGTATTTTCCACTGCTACAGTATAGAATATCACAACAACTAACTAATAGCCTCATCATCCCTGTTACTTTTAATCTTACCCAAATGGACCCTCCAAGATCAAGAGTTAACTTAAAACAGGAAATTTAAACATTGCTGCAACACGTGCTACATTCATTATTTTAAACGTTCGTGGAAATCAAAATAGCATGGCCTTCCTAAGCACTTGTTTGTCCAACAAACAACATCCATGTCTTCAACTTAGAGTAAATAAGGCCACTGGATCTCCTAGCCTAAGCACAATGGATTTGGTCGGACCAATCCTACTATGCTACTCGATATTAAAAACCATCAAATATGTAACGCTATCACATATGTCATAATTTAATCAATCCTTCTAGGTAATCTCACTCAATCCTGTCATATGCCTTATTCATGTCTAACTCCAATGCCATCTGAACCATTTTATCAGTACACTACCGTAAGAAGAATGACCGGGAACTCTGCAAAGTTCATCTCTACCAACCGAAAACAAAACAAAGCAATGACAAATGATGCTTTGATCATGGGAATTTAGAATGCGATGTATACCAAAAAATGGGCAAGAATGATAAAACTAGAGAACATAGAGTTTGGCTTGTAATCAACATGCACAACCACTTCTTTGCTCGGTCTCTGTCACGGCTTCTGGGATGCCCTGGAAATATCTAAATTCATACACAAATAGGAAAATAGGTCAAAAAAAAAAAGTTATTTTCTGCATAGCCTGGTCAAATATCTTTAAAAACTTGAAAACATCTATGCTAAGATGAAGTACACAGACACCAAATATATTAAGGTGAAGTGGAAGAAGAAAACAGTTTTCCTGTAGTTGCAATAAAACAAAAATTACTCACGACATGATATCAATATTTTAAAAATAAAATCTATATCCTACAGAAATAAATAATAAATTGGTTGTGACGATTACACAAGAATATGCCAATGAGCTATAACATATGCCCAAATTAAGCATAGTAGAACAGCACCATGAGAAGAAAGCTTCTGAACATCCACACACAATCAAATAATTAAGAAAACTATAACAGAAGAAGTAGGTTGTAGGTAAGAACTCTGATCATTATTATACGATCTATATGGCTGTAAAATTAAGTCATATTTAATTGAATGAGTACTGTGGAAAATAATGAAATCAGCTATATGGTTAAAGACACATTTCTTTGAATCAATATCAAAATTTTTAACCTTGACCAAAGAAAATACACCTCATCATGATTCTCATGAAACTATTACCTTCAAATTTTGTTTATTGTTATTTCCCCAATCACTTACCCCATTATTCTGTCCATAAGCACCTTACCATTTGATTACATACTCTAGTACATCTTTCCTAATGAAGCAAAATATATATATTGATCTTCTTAGAGATAGGATTATAGTAACATATTTCCACTGTATTATTGAACCATGTCCAGATGAGCAACTCATTAAAGTTAGGAAATATGGGTCTACCTGAGGCATGTCATTAAGAACTACATAGTATTGTCACTTCCACACAATGAATTTGATATGGCAAGGCAAATCAATCAGCATCCAAACAGATTTCTAGGTGATAACGTAATTTGTACACCCTTAATGTAGTCTGATTCACAATAGAATGTTAGAGATATCCTCTGTTTCCCTACTATTAACTATCTAATGTCACAAAAGTATATAAAGATCAGCTATGCCGTAAAATTGCTAGAGATATGAAGGTCTGAATCTGCAGTGCTGAAGAAAACCATACTCCTTTCTGGGCCAACAACACCATGCTGGAAAAATACTAATTTATATGCCAATGTTCACTGAAAAAAAAAAAGAATATGCTTCAAGGTAAACTTACATGTCCTGCTCGCGCTCTTTTGCTAGAGCAGATTTGGCAATAGAAAGTAATGCAGCATCAACATTGATATCTTCTTTTGCTGATGTTTCAAAGTAAGGTATGTTTCCTTTTGAAGCACACCAATCTTTTGCTTTCTTCTCGGAGACCTACATGGGCTCAAGATGCCACCCATTAGGCTAAGGTGTGAGGATAAAAGAAAATTTGGTCATATAAAAACCATATACCCTTACCACTCGACTATTACCACCATCAATATCTATTTTGTTTCCAAGCAACATAAAGGGAAACATCCTGGGATCTGTTGGATTGGCCTGGCATGAAATGAAAATGGAAACATTTAAAACAGATGGTAATCACTTCCAAAGAAATTCATATAAAGTTTAGAGGGATGAAAATCATAAACACAAAAGACTAATCAACCTCAGAAATTAAATTGGCTGTTAGGAAAGATCACGTGCATTGCAAGGAAAGTAGGTCAAGTTGAGCACTTAACTGTAGCATCAGCAGTAAATGTTTTATCCAATTTCTAGGCCTAACATGATGCAACAAGGCATCAAGAAGAGAAATTTCACATTCCCATAAGAATCAGCATTTATTGGAGATTCTATTACAAAATTATCTACATACTTCTTCTGATCTGTTTATAGTAAACCTATACTTCTACAAAACTGTTCTGACTAGTTGACAGCACAAAGAAATGTTTGAAAAACAGGAATTGATAACCAATAGAACAGCCGAATTGCAACAAACAATATCAATTAGACAACCAATATCAATTGAACATTTCAGTTTATAACACTCACTCCACTGAAAAGAGGCAATTTTACACCTAAAGATTGGGTAAGCAATTAAAAATTCTGTGTTTCTTTCCTGTTCAAAAATTGTAAAAGTTAATAATCCTGAAATGAACCAAAATGAAGGCGAACTGAAAAGGCAAAGATAAAACCAGTTATGACAACATGAGTGAGGTCAAAATTATAGAAAAAAGGAAGTGAACAAAAAGAATCTGTGAGTCCACAACCACAATCTGAAAAACTAGGTTGAATAGCGTATTTGAATTTGTGCAACCAATAATAATTCCAGTGTTAAGAATTTGGAAGCATACACTCCTAACAGGAAAAATCTCATGTTTCTTTTAAATTTACTTCATGTCATGTGCGCTTCAAATAAGTACCACCCTTTACTCTAAGAAAACTAATTTTCAAAACAAATTTCCTTCTTTGTAACAGATTGGCAAGAATGTCAATGGCAAAGTCTATTAGAGCGGTTTCAACCTTTGAGTGTATCCACAAGCGATTGCTTCAACAGGAGCTTAACAATGTAAAGAAAATTTAAGGTGAAAATAAGAATAAACATCTCAGGTTCTACATTTTTCTGGACTCTCAAGATATTTATGGCTAAACTGAAGCAACTATCTCAAACTTCAGCAATCCACTAGTCTAGAGTAAATCACTTAAGTAGGCTATATAGATAATGATATTGGAGAAATTAAGGCCATAAAGAAAATGAACAAATTCAAACTCAAAATCAACCACAAAACCATTAGAGTTTCAAATAAACAAAAATCTAGTAGAAAAGGATGGTTGTCGGCATCGATGTGAATGAAGAACATGCATGCCAAAGAGACAAAGAGAAGGAGACAGGCCTTACAAGAGATTCAAAATTATAAATAAATAGTTACTTGATAGCTTATAAATAACTTGCAGTGATGCAGGATGAATTCCATATTTAGTGAGGTTGGCAAAGTTAACTTGTAATTGTATGCATTACTTGCCAACATTCCTTGACCAAAAAAATATCTATGCTAGATTTATCATGGCAGGGGTAATAAAAGCTGTACAAGCCAATAAATCTAAAACACTGCACATTCTTATTGACATTATCATAATCGCGATTATGTTATAGAGGCATAAAACACCTTAAATCAAAAGCGTCATTCATCAAGACATGCCAAAACATAATTCACTAAAGAACTAAAACGATCAAGGAAAGTAAAATGAACAAAAAGAGAATGGGGCAAAGAAAAACCTGCTTAAGAAACTCATCATGCCAATTATCAAGGCTATCAAATGATTTCATCACATTAACATCATAAACTAGCACACAACAATCTGCACCCCTATAGAAGGCAACGCCGAGACTCTGAAACCGCTCCTGCCCTGCAGTATCCCATATCTATCCAATGCAATGCCACAAAAGAAAGGAAAAAAAATAAAATACATAAACATACTATCCATGGAAACTTCAAAATTAAGTTAAGAAGGGTATAGAAATACTCAAAGATTAAAACCCTACTTGCAGAGTGAGAAGGCGATCTTCAATCTGGAGTTCCTTAGTGACAAAATCAGCACCTATTGTTGCTTTATATTGCTGACTGAACTTATGAACATATCTAAATTCAAGAAGTTAATTCTGACAACGACGTAATTTATAAAATCAACATTTAAATAAATAAACAAAAAAATTAACGACCTTAATACAAAGTTTAAGATCTAAAATTACCCCTAAAAAAGAACAGAAAATTTACAAAAAAAAAGGACTATACGAAGATTAAAATTCAATTACCGTTGAAAGGATACTGATTCATCAACGACGTCTTACCCACCCTGA
The DNA here is from genome assembly GCF_007990345.1 of Gossypium hirsutum. Taxonomy (NCBI): domain Eukaryota; kingdom Viridiplantae; phylum Streptophyta; class Magnoliopsida; order Malvales; family Malvaceae; genus Gossypium; species Gossypium hirsutum. Next base: position 26,991,358 of record NC_053441.1, read on the forward strand.
AATTGATAATAACCCATTAATCATACAAATTTAAAAAAATCCAAAAGTTCATCGTTTTAGTTGTAAAAAGAAAAAGCCATAGAAATTGAAATTGAGAACGACATACGCGCTATCGCCGAGAACAATGACCTTGAGCAAGGTTCGTCTTCGCATTGCCATGGCGGTAAAATTAACGGCAACAATTTGGTTTTGATTTACCTTTTTTTTTATAAAAAAAAACTTAAGTATTACGCCGTTGAATTCTTTTGGGGGGCTTTAAATTTAATAGTACCGCTCTTTGGATTTACCCGATATATTTGTAAAATCTATTGAAAAGAAATTTCCTTTTTTTCCCTCTTCTTTATTTTGTTCCCTTTTCTGCACTAGAAATTTTTTTTCCCTTTTGGCTGAAAAGAAGCGCCAAATTTCAGGTAATTTACCAATAAAAAGTCTTTTTTTTTAAAAATTATCGAAATGAGCCCATTTTTTAATTATTTACTAGAATGTTCCTTTTTTCGGGAAATCGCGTCCACGTCAGCGCTATGTCAGGGTACGCGTCAGGAAATTGCGTCCACATCAGCACAAGATGCTGACGTGGAAGGAAATCGCACTCTCAAGGACGCGATTTCCTTCCACTTCAGCATCTCGCGCTGACGTGGACGCGATTTCGGCCCGTACGTGAACAGTACCCAATGGTCAAAAAAATAAAATACTGAGCCTATTTCGATAAATTTTAAAAATATAGGGCTTTTTTGGTATTTTGAAAAAATAAATTTTGAATCTTTTTGTACTTGTATTTATTTTTTTAATCAATTAACTCTTCAATATTACATCAATAGCAACAAATATAAAAAAGAGCAAGCATCTTAACCAACTAAGCCAAACTAATTAATTGACATATTATAGAAATACTGTTGTTATCTTAATTATATTACTTACGTTCTAACGATTTTTCGGACCTATTCCATACACGTGTCAAATCAGAAAAAATAATACAACAATTCTGTAAAAAAAATCTGGTGTTTACTTCAAATAAATAAGGAAAATAATGATTTGAATGTTTCAAAATTCAAATTTAAACTGAAAAAATCGAAATTTAGGGGCAAAAAATGATCTTTTTTGATGAAAACTGCAGCAAAACCGCCTTCGGCTGTTTGTCAGCGCGTACATCTCGAAAAGTTATTCGAAATAAAAAAAATCGTCTCAATCGGACAACCGAGCGAAAAGTTATGGCCTTTCAAAGTTTTCCAAACTAAAAAACATAAATTGTTCATCCACGTCAGCAAATCGCGTCCTCGTAGGCGCGATTTGTGTCCACGTAAGCAAAACGCGCTGACGTGGACGCGATGTTCTGACACGTCCCCTGACATCGCGCTGACGTGGACGCGATTTCGGGAAAAATGCCCCATTCCGGTAAATAATAAAATATCGGGCCCATTTCGGTAAATTTTAAAAAAATAGGGTTTTTTTAGTAATTTACCCCAAATTTCCATTTCTTTTTCCACATTACTAGGTGAAATTATGGTTTTTTTTCTGCATATTGTATTTAATTTAGTTTTTATATTTAATTTCAAATAATTTTTTCTTTCGTGAATTTGACAAAAAAATGATTATTTTTAATATTAAACAAAATTAAAAATAATTTAGCCCTTAAACTTATATTATTTGTCAAATCATCAAAATAGATAAAAAATTTAATTTCTGTTAACTTTACTATGTACCATCCACATGACAATCCGCTTGTATGCCACGCTAGCAATTAATTAATGTTTTAAAAATTAAAAAAATTATTTTTTATATTTTATACATTTTAAATAATTTTAAAATTTTAAAATAATTTTTATATATTTAAAAATAATAATTTTAAAAAAAAATTAATTATTGCTGTGACATGTACTTGACAATCCATGTGTATGTCATGTTAGTAAAGTTAATAATTGTTAATTTTAATTTTTATTTTTAAGTGATTTGACAAACAGTACACTTTTGAGCACTAAAAGAAATGAAAAATTAAATGGAATGCCAATATGATTTTTTTTCCTTAAACTTTTTTAAGAAAAGTAATTAAGCTCTTGCTTTTTGTTTCACTCAATTGGGTATTTGAACTTTCAAAATGCATCAAAAAAGCCCTCAAATCTTTTCAAAAAAAGCAATTAAGCGCTTACTATTTTGCACTCAATTGGGTACTTGAACTTTCAAAATGCATCAAAAAGACCCTCAAACTTAAAAAAAAACAATTAAGCCCCTACTTTTATTAAAAATTAGAAAAAAATATTATAAAAAATTAAAATCAATAAAACCTATAAATATTATTCAATTTTAATATTAAAAATTCAAATATTAAAAATTAGAAAAAAATTCGTAAAAATTATAAAATACATAGAAATATAAAAAATATAAAATTTTATAAAGTCGTAAGAAAAGTATACAAAATGTAAAAAAATATAAATTTCATAAAAAATATATAAAAATTATCGTATCAAAAGAAACAATTTATAATTTTTCTTTAACTTTTATTGATTTTTATTATTTTTTATCATTTTTCGTCACGTGTCACGTTATGTTGCGACACGTGAAAAAATAAGGGTTATTAATTTTTTATGATTTTTTATAAAATTTTACAATTTTTTATTTTTTTACGATTTTTATAAAAAATTCTAATTTTTAATAAATTTTAAATTTTTTATATTTTTATTAAAATTTATTGTTTTTTATTTTTTATAATATTTTTTCTAACTTTTAATAAAAGTAGGGGCTTAATTGCTATTTTTAAAAATTTAGAGATTTTTTTATGCATTTTAAAAGTTCAAATGCTAAATAGGGTGTAAAAAAAATTATAAGGGACTTAATTTTTTTTTTTGAAGTTTGAGGGTGTTTTACATAAAAAAATTTTTAAAAAATTAGAACACTAAATAAGTCATTTTATCTTAAAAAATATATATACACATAATAAAAATGAAGTCTAAGACATCATTATATTCATTATCTCATATTTACCATTTCAACTAAAATCTGTCAATTTTTTATTATAAATTTGTTATATAACTTTTTTTCACCCATAATAGACGTAATATAATCTAATTATTTACACTAAATTTTAATTTAAATCACTGAAATTATTAAAATAGTTTGTTTATCGGCTAATGTGGAATTCTTTTTATAAAAAAAAATCAAATCATTAACTAAATTTCATTTAAATAATTTAACAACGATAACTATTTTAATAACCATGATTTCAATTTTCAGAACACATCATAACTATTATAATTCTACTTCATAGATTTGTAAACTTTAAACAGAATTATGCCTATAGAATGTTAGGCCCAACCTTCTCAGAGACAACAATATATTTTTGAGCTTTTTAAGAGTGTTATTGAGACAAAAATTTATTTTCCAAAAGTACTTTTTTAATCAAAAGTAGAAACAAATAAATTAAAATTTTGCTCAAAAATATTTTTTTTGGTCTAAAAGTACTTATGAAAAACAATGCTAAACTGACCCTTAATAAGGTATGGTAAATTCATGAGAAGGTTTTAAAAATAAAATTAATTGTTAAATCAATTAGATGTCAATTTAATAAGTCTATACAATTTAATTTAAAAAATCATTGAAAATTATAAAAATAAAATATATTTACAAAATAATTCAATTATTTTTAATTTTATTTAACTGATTTAATACTAATTTTCGAATCAATACCCAACTAATTTTCAAAACGATTGATCTAGTCCAATCCAAACTACCAAATGCCCAGAAGTGAATTTTAGGATGGGTAGGTAGGGACTTTGGCCCACTCAAAATGAAAATTTTCAATTCAGTCTTATTATAAATAAAAAATCTATAAATTAATGTAGTGAAATTATATTTTAGTCCCTTAAAATAAAAATTTTCAATTCAGTCTTCTTATAAATAGAAAAATTATAAATTAATATGTAGTAAAATTACATTTTAACTCTCCTAAAAATAAAAAATATCTATTTAATTCCTTAAAAGATTGATGAAATTATAAATTAATACATAATAAATTTAAATTTTTTTATGAGAAATATAATTAAAATGTTGTGACTGCTTAAAGAAATTCGAAATTCAGCCAGGAGCATGCAACAAAACAAATCCTACCGCCTTGCAGATGCTGTGTCTCCAGCCTAATAAAACATATTTGTGATCGGTGGGATGGCATAGACAATGAACCTGTATCAAATACTAATGCTTCCACTGCATTATATGCACTACCCTTAATACAGTTACATTATAAACAATCTACTCTACAATCAAAACATACCACCAACTAGTTGCTTATTAAGCTTGGTTAAACAAGGAAAAATAATATTTCAGAAGAAAAGAAAAAGCATTTGAGGGTTCGGCTCATGGAAATATATCTTTCATAAATTAAAAATAATAAAAACAATTATTATATTTTTATTTCACAAATAATTTTAAATTTTTTTATATTTTATTATACAACCAAATAATTTTCTATAAATGGGAAATAAAAAAAATACACCTAGTATCAAATACTAATATCTATTCATATGACTCTAGTTTAATTTTATATTTTCCTTTTTAAAAGATAATTTACAACATTCTAGTATTTAAATATCACTATTTATTGGCCAAAAAACTCGAATACGAAGTCGGATAACAATATCTGTGTTACAGTACACTTGCTATCCTTCTGATCATCTCTCTCTTCCTGACAGCAAAACAATGGCTGATATTCCGATCAGATTCGGAATCATTGGGTGTGCCGAGATAGCCCGCAAAGTTTCTCGAGCTATCCAGCTTGCTCCTAACGCCACAGTCTCCGCCGTTGCCAGCCGCTCCTTTGACAAAGCCGCCAATTTCGCCAAGGCCAATGGCTTCCCACCTGACACCAAGATCTATGGCTCCTACGAGTCCCTTCTTGACGACCCCGACATCGACGCCGTTTATTTGCCTTTACCCACTAGCCTCCACCTCAAATGGGCTGTTTTGACGGCTCAGAAAAAGAAGCATCTGCTCACGGAGAAGCCCGTCGCCTTGAGCGTGGCCGAGTTTGATCAGATTCTAAAGGCTTGTGAAGAAAACGGGGTTCAGATTATGGACGGTACCATGTGGGTGCATAATCCCAGAACCCATAAAATGAAGCAGTTTTTAAACGACAAGGAGAAGTTTGGTCAGCTTAGAACGGTAAATACATTACTGGGTTTCTGCTCATTTTAAGGTTTTTTTCCTTTTATTTATGTAGTTCACCACTTTCCTGCTAGGCCATAGGAGATAGTTTAAAGCTCAATTTAAGGTGTCATATGCCTTATCATTTTAATATGTTAGGCAATGGAATGGCGCCATCTTCTTAATATCTATGAATATCCGTTTCTGTAGGTGTAGTTCTTGCCTTTCTAAATATTAGCAGCTTGTTTTACTCTAGAATTGTATATCTTTGTTTGGATGGTCCTGTTAGATATTGCTTTTTTACTCAATTTAAAATGGGTTTTGTAGAGATGTGAAGAAGAGTTTAGTAAGATATGGGGTTAATGAGACAAAGGGAGCATAGAAATTGGGTTTTGTTTTAGGGCTCGGGTTTAATATTTGTCTATCGGTGCTTTGTGCTATTTGTCATCTTTATGATTATAGTATATGTTTCTCTTTCATCCATGTATGCAGGCAATTAATTAAGCCCACTAAATATAGTCTCTTGTGTGAATGAGTTGATGTCATAGATCCTGTATTATTGTTCGTCCAGAACCTAGTGCTTTTCTTGAACTCCTCTTCAACTGAGCTTGTTATTGTTAAAACATGAGACACTTGTACTTAATGAATCAGAGCCTAGTTCCTTGTTGGACTGTAATTTGTTTATTTCTGTTGTGGGTTGTTTGGATTGTTTCGGGATGGAAAATCTAAAAACTTGTTGGTTGTAGATGGAGAAGAAAACAAACACTACCGATGATCTAGATATGTGAATGTTCATTGTACCCAATGATATGAACTTTCTTTTACCAACAAAGTGATATGAAGTTTTGAGTTTTTATTGCCACTGGAAATAAGCTTGCTTGTCTTTGTACTAAGGGTTTTGTAAAGGATAAAGTAACTGAATGGAGATAATATCTCATTCTGAAGCAGAGCTTACAATGATGGCTCAAGGGCACAATCTTTAAGATACAGTTGCTGAGCATTTTCATAAGTTCCTATAAATTCACAGAAGCCTTATAGTTATATATGCACATATGTTTGTGTATGAAAAAGAAAAGTATTGTTTGTATGCTTGCATGCAAAACACTCGGCCTACCAATGTCTGAACCTACTCCTTCAACACTCTTATCCTACGTTTGGTAGGAGTATTATTTTTTACATATGTTTTAGCATATGAGTTAGCAATAAACTAATTCAATTGGTACTAGTTATCCAGTTCCATGAATTCTTTTTAGTAAAGAGAAAGGAAAATATTTCGCTTATTTTGAAGAAGTCCTATTTTTTACAAGAGTTTTTACTCATCTTTCTGATTTCAAGTTTAAATTTGTATTAACTATTCTTTATTTTATGTCTAACTATTGCAATACATATGTAATAAATAAGATTTTTACTAATGTTATTACACTAGTAACCAAACAGAGCATTAATGTTTATCGCCATTTGTGAGATTAGTTGCTGCTGTTTCACATGAACCATTACTTATACAATGATAAAATTTATCTGGAGTGAATTCAAAACTTTTGTGGTTCCCTTCAGCTAGATTTTTGAAAGAACCTAGTTCATGGTAAAGCCTGTTTCAGATAGACTTGCAGTGATATATTTTATTTCAATCGTTGCTATTAATGTCCAAAGATTGATACACTTCCACAAAGTATGCCTGAATAAGGTATAAATATGTGGTAAAATGGCATATCTGACGCTTTTTGAGGAGAGATACAGGGCACAATGTTGGGTGTATGCGCCTCTCATCTCTTCATTAATTTAAGCTTCTTCAGAATGTTATCTAATTGCCTTTTGATGCGGTCTATGATTTTATGATAAGATGCTACATTGATTTGGTGTCCTTGCATTCTAAATCTATGTATTTTTTACCTTTTGACTTTCTCAGGTAAACAGTTGCTTCACATTTTTTGCCGATCCGGATTTTCTCAAGAATGATATTCGTGTGAAGCCAGATCTTGATGCTCTTGGAGCTCTAGGTGATGCCGGGTGGTATGGCATCAGGTCAATCTTGTGGGCAGCTGACTATGAGCTACCGAAAACTGTTACAGCCTTCCGCAATCCAGTTCTAAATGAAGCAGGTGTACTACTAGAGTGTGGAGCTTCACTACTCTGGGCAGATGGCAAAATTGCAACCTTCCATTGTTCTTTCTTATCAAATTTGACAATGAATCTCACTGCTATAGGAACGTTGGGAACACTACATCTTACAGATTTCATCATTCCTTACCAAGAACACCAGGCCTCATATACTACGTCCGCAAAACCTGGATTTAACGAACTTGTAACCGGATGGGTGCAACTTCCGAGTGAGCACACTGTCACTGTAGATCTACCTCAGGAAGCCTGCATGGTGAGAGAGTTTGCCAGCTTGGTTGCAAATATTAAAAAGAATGGAGCACAACCGGATAAAAAGTGGCCGACAATCAGCCGGAAGACACAATTGGTTCTGGATGCTGTGAAGGCGTCGATGGAGAAAGGTTTTCAATCTGTTGAAATTGTGGGTTAATATGTTTTTATCATTTGATTGAGCTTTATCTATGCTTGTTTGAATTATCTGTTTCCCCACGAGACTGCATGTTGTGCATTTGCTTTGTAGCATGAAATTTGAACTTAATTTTAGTGATTTTTGTAGCATGAAATTTGAACTTAATTTTAGTGATTTACTCCAAACCATCTATTTTAGTTATTTAAAATTTTGCCCTCAACAATTTTTATATTTTTTTATCAATTTGATCGTTATTCTTTTTAGTAAAATTTGACCTTTAAATTTAAAAAAAAATTAAATTGTTTTTTAACGAAAATAACTATTAAATAATTAATTTTAATCTTGTCATATCATATTTTTAAAACTAAAAATTAATGAATAATTAAAAAATAAAATTTAAAAATTAATGAATAACGAATAATTAAAAACTAAAAAAATAAAGAGAAAAAAATTGGTTGCGCCTCTTTTTGCAATTTTAGTGTTTTTACCTTATTATATTATATATACCAGTTTTCTTATCTTGTGCGATGCATCAATTGATTATGGGTATAATTTTTTGAGATATAATTTATTTATAATATTGTAAATATAATTTTTGCTTTAATTATGATGAAATTTGAAAGATAAAACCATGTATAATTAATTATTTAGAATCAGAGAGAATATATATGATATATGATATATGGTATAATTTTTTACCTATTAATAATTAAATATCATTAAATCATTTTCTAAATTTGTAATAATTTTTATGGATATTGTAAAAAAAATTAATAAGTCATATTATTAAGAAAGATGTAAAATAGATAGTTGAAGATAATATAAAAAGGATAGAATTATTTTATCCTATAAATAGATACTTTTTTTAATAATATGTTCTGATCATTGTCCTTCTTTAACTCATAAATAAGAGGATAATACACTTTAACGCACTCGATTTCACATTTTACTGCATTGACAATAATATCTATACTAATCAAACTTAAGACTCAATCCGTATAATAAATACTTAAATAAGTGATATAATATTATTCAATAATTCTCCGCTGCTGCTCAAAGTGTATTTCTTTTGTAAAAAGGTTAACTACTAAAGTGAATCATCAATTTTGTAATATAGCAAGTTGCAAATAACGATATGTTAGAAAAAAACATAAAAAAAGTATGTAATTAATAAATATAAATTTTTTTCAAGTTTATAACATTATTATAAATTTTAAAATATATTACTATTAAAAACATTTAAACTTCATATAAAATTTTAAATATATTTTTATCGATTGTTTTAGGGATTTTCAAATTTCATATAATTTTTTATTTTTAATAATGTTTTAAAATTTTTAATAGTGTTTATAAAAATAAAATACATATAAATATTTAAAAAAATAAACGACTAATTAAACAATATTTTGTTTTTAAAGGTTTTTTAGTAGTATTTGTTTTTTTTCTAAATTTTGTATAAATTTTAAATTTTTTTAATAAATTTTGTAAACATTTTCATATTATATTTTTTAGAATTGTTAAATTTTATAAAATCTAATATTTTATTTTTTTAAACACTATTTATTTTTTAATTAACTAATTAACAATATTAGTTTTTAAAATTTTCTTTATACGTACTATATTCTTTTTCCTTAATAACTTTTTAGCGGTATTTGAAAAAAAATTAAAATTTTGTATAATTTAAATATATATCCATAATTTTTTAAAGGATAAATTATTTTGAATTATTTTATTTAAAATTTTAGTGATATATCTATAATTTTATTTTATTAAAAATAAATTTAAGGAATAATTAAAGAAAATGAGGAAGCCTAATTTAGTATACGTAGTTTATTATATTAAATAGATATTTATGATATGATTTTACTTTAAATAATATATATAATAGGAGAAACTGATGGGTCTTGTAGAGGAAAACTGCTTTAACATTTCTGACTATGCACTCGCAGATAAGCTTTAAGCCATCGACACATGATAAAGACCGCCACCGATCCATGTATTTGCATTATTTTTAATTTTTAAATCATACTATATATTATATTATATTTTAATATATTTAGAGTTGTACATGGGTTAAATCGGATTCAAGCCGGGCTCCAACAAAATTTTAGGTCCGATTGATAGGTTTAAAAAATAGGCTTAAATTTTTGTCCAAATCCGATCCAGATTGTAGATGTTAAACTCAACCCTAGAACACTTTTAGGCATATATTCATGTTGAGCTGGATCAGAAACTTTTATAGTCTAAACCGAACTTAATTTTTGCTCAAACTCATCGAGAGAGTCTAAGGGGTAGTACGTAATTTTATTCAATTTGATAAACTTGGAAATAAAGAAACTAAATTTTAGGGCTGCCAAAGACTTGGGCGTCGTTTCCGTTAAAAATTGCAGAAAAGAAATTGTCATAATGAAGAAGATTCGTACATTTCCCGTTTTACTTTCGTACATTTTGTGAAAACCAAGAGTCTTTTTTGCACCTAACGTGTCTTACTTTAGAATCCATCTAATTTTCAATTACTTTTACTTTTACTTTATTATTAATTTTTGTAGGATCTACTCGTATATTATTTAAGTTTGACTAAATCTATGTATAAAAAATTTAGTGGAGGTGATGTTGACCCTCTCTTTATCACATCAGCATTAAAGTATTTTTAATTACTATTTATCATATAATTATGGCTCAACGTTCTTTTATAGAATTATGCTTTATTTCTTTTATTCACATAGAATTAATCTTTATATATATTGGATCAGATGGATCTTAAATACAGATTAAGGTTTTCCAAATTTTAAATTAAGATTTAAATTCGTTAATTTCTAGTTTTATTTTTGAATTTTCTCAAATTCTCACGAGTTTGAAATGCAGAATTGACACATCGAGGATTCGAGATAAAAGGAAAGGTTCAACATTCTTTCAGGAAGGTTTTGTGATATTAATATTTTAATAATATTCTAACAGTTTGAATTAATAGTATTGCATTCCTCGTAGAATTAAAAGTACTTCATTTTAATGATTTTTCTATATGATTTATTAAATGTTTTACCGTTTAGATCTCATCCTCAATCAAATCATTAACTCAATAAGAAGATTATGGAGTAATTAAAATAAGTTAAACTATTCAAGGGTATTCACTAAACCAAAGTTTCATATTAATATATTTTATATATTTTTATTTTAATATGCATAATTTATTATCTCCATTAACATACATTTGTGTTCTAAATTTGTAGTTTTCACATGCATACACGTGTGATAGGATTTCTAATATAGTAATAATGTTGTTACTTAAGTTGGTGTCACAAGTCAACTTGACACTAAGGGCCCTTTTGGATGGGCGTTTACCTCCAGTGTGGTGCGTTTAGCTTTCTTTCTATCTCATGCTATAATATCGCTACGGTATTTAACCTCACCGCCATCATTGTTTTTTCACTAACTGCAGCTAAACACACCGCCCATCCAAAGGGACCCTAACTCCCAATTGATGACAATGCCATGATAAATAATTGTAGTGCATTTAGTATTGTTAATATGATATATTTATGTGTTTCAATTTCGTTTTATTCAGAATTTAATCTAATTGTTTATTTTAATATTGTACATATTTTATATATTATTATGATTAATTAGTTGAAATCCATACGTTTCATTGTTTATTGTATGCTATTTTTAAACTATGTTTTAAATTCATGGTTTCCACACGTATAGGAGTGTGATAGGATTTCTCGTATAGTTAATGATATTTTTTTTGCATTGAGTAAAAAAGTAACATTTTTTAAAATGAAAAAGTAAATCATCCTTTCCATGAAAGAGATCATAACATTTGAAAAAAAAAATCCATTGTTGGCGGTAAAAGACAAACTCTACCAAGATAAAGGTTTTAGCCTCATTCACAATAGAACATTTTTGTATGTTGACAACTAGTTTTGTCTCAACTTGACTTGCTTATGGGTTGAGCTATCAGCCCAAGTCGTAAGGCTCGCTCAAACTTGGAGAAGGTTTGGGCAAAAATATTAGGCCCAAAAAATGAGCTTGAGTAAAAAAATTAAGCCCATTTAAAATATAGGTCAAGCTCGGGCCATGTAATGTTTTATATCATATTATTTTTATATATCATATAATTTATATCACATAAAAATTCAATTTATAATATAAATATTAAAAAATATTAAGATGACTATATATAAATAAAAAATATTAAAATATTTAATATTATATTAAAACTAACATAAATATATTCTTTTTAAAAAAAGTGATATATGTGGGCTTAAAATGAGTTTGAGTTAACTATTTACAAATATGGGTAGACTTGCAAAAGCAAGACAACATAAATAAGCAAGACAAAAAACTTGTACAAGAAAAGATAAAAGCTTCAAAAATAGAAAACTATTAAACATAAAAAAAACACATTTAAGAACCATACAAATCTAAATCGACTCGTGAAATCAATTATTATTTCAAAATAACGTCAAAGCAAAAATAGATAAAAAAAATTTTGATTGAAGAGTCACAATTTTAGTATCTACGACCAACTCACATTCCAAGAGAAATTGTTGGTGGCCGAAGAAGCTTTAGCGACGATAGGTAGTATCATTTACCCATCACAACTCATAAAGGTAATTGTTAGAGTTTGTGTGACCCGGATCTCATCACTTGTTGAAGAAATAAATACACTGACAAAATAAGGAGATCTGTGGGGGCGAGAGGCCGAGGGCCGTAGTCCATATAGAACTATACTTCTACTATTTGACTTTGATTAGAATATGATTTTTTAACCTTTAAATAGATGTAGACGAAACTACTATTGTATCATTCGTTTTTTAATATTAGTGAATTTCTTTTCATTTGTCCGTAATTTTTTTCCCGAAAAGGTTTCAACGTAAAATCTGTGTGTTCTTATTTTTCCTTTTCTTATGCTTTACGATCGTTCTACCGTCATTATCGACGTTTATTATAACAGTAACAAAGATACTCGTATCAAATTTCCAGAGGGAAAAGAAAGAATGTACAAAGAGTGAATGAAGAAAAAAAATTTGAAAAGATTAGAAGTTGGAGAAAAAGATGAGCAGCAAGAAAGCCGGCATCTTCATTGAACAAAACAAAGGAAGAGAAACAAAAAACTCTAGAAGAAGAAAAGGGAAAAATCAAGTGGATATTTTTAATGTATTAAAAATGGAAAGAGAACATAAATTAGTATACTTGGATTGCTAAAATAATGTTACTGAAAACTATTAAAATACACAAAATTAAAATAAAGTTATATTTCTTTCCTATATTAATATTATATATGTTAAAATTTGACTATGAATTTGGTTGTAGATCAGAGGTCTAGAAAGTTGGCTGGGCTGAAGATTTTGAATTTGTGATAGGTACAGTGTTTCAAGGACTTCCTTTTTTCTACCAAATTGACTTTGAGCATCCATGATGGCTTCTTCTTTTATAAATTGAAGAGAAAACCAAACCAAAAGATTACAGAGAGAGGGGGGACACACAGCTGAAACAGATGAACATCAAGATGGGTTCCCAAAAACACCACGTTCTTTTGTTATCAGTGCTTTTGATTCTCAATTCCCTTCTCTTTTCCGGTGCCGATGAAGATCACTATTACGAATTTATTGTAACTTTTGTAACCTTTTTTGTCCCCTTTTCGTCCATGTTTAATCAGATTTTTGGGTATTTATTTTGGATTATTGTTTTTAATTTGCAGTTGCAAGAAACAGAGATTACGAAGCTATGCAGCACAAAAACCATATTGACAGTGAACGGCAGTTTTCCAGGGCCTGAGATTCGGGTTCGAAGAGGCGATACTGTTTATGTCAATGTCCACAATCAAGGAAGATCTGCTGTTTCCTTTGATTGGTATACATACTATTAAATTCATTTCATATATTTATATTATCATACTATACATATATTTACTTTTCAAATAATATGTAAATGACATAAACAGATTTGATGATGAGATGACTTAATTTTGTGGGATTATTCTTTGTTTTATGGGAAATTTAATAGGCAAGGGTTTGAGGATCCGGTTGATGGTTCAAACGAGTTGATCCAGCCTGGTAAAAACTTCACTTACGAGATCGAATTAGACGATGAAATCGGAACTTTATGGTGGCATGCTAGGAGTGCTTGGGCTAAAGCTACCGTCCATGGCGCCTTTGTCATTTTACCGGCGGCCGATGAAGAGTATCCTTTCCCTACACCTACGTCAGATCAAATCATTATATTCGGTAACATGGTTTTTAATTCTTCCATTTATGGTTGCAACTTTTTGTTTATTATATATATTCAAGGCTTTTGAATCGGCAATTGCATGGCAAATTATTCTTTCAGGAGAATGGTTTAAACAAGAGTTAACGGAAGCTAATGAAACCATTGCTGCTGGCCAAGCAGACGGTTACACAATCAATGGCCATCTTGGAGAAACATATGGATGCAGTAACGGTACATACTCGATACTCACGCCCGAATCCGAATAATATAATTTCATTGTTAAGCCATCTTTGTAATAACAATATTCATAATTTTGTGTTTGAGAACAGATACAACATATCTGCTAGAAGTGGCTTACGAGGGTCTTTACCTTCTTCGTTTAATAAATGCCGTTGCCAACGAAACAATGGTGTTCGCCATCGCGCAGCACAGTTTCACGACCGTCGGACAAAACGCGACATATTCCCAACGCTCTTTCTCAACTTCTCTTACGTTAGCACCGGGCCAGACGCTCGACGTTTTGCTCGGCGCAAACCAAAACGTCGGCCAGTATTACATCACTGCTCAACCTTCCTCTGGCAGGCATAATACCACCGGAGTTATACAGTATCTCACCAGCACTGGTGTTTAATTTAGTTACTTGGTTTTTGGGATTCCATTGTTATAGTTTGTTTATGAAATAAGACATTCAGTAGGGCTGACCACTATATATATATATAATAATTTCGATGCCCTTTCAACAATCCTGCTGGCGGAAAAAAATTGTGTTTTTCCATTAAAAGGTTGTTCGTTGGTTGTAACATATGTATTTGTTCTTTGAATGATTAATGTCTTATATTGCATTCTTTATTTTTTTTTCTATCTCATGCTTATATTTTAAAAAATAATTAATATGATGCTTCTTTTATTAAATTAAGTGGTATATATAAGACGATAACACAATATCCATTAACGATAGTGATTAAAAAAGTTGAACTGATATGATCGATTTTATAATCGACATGGTGATAAGTAATTTTGTATTTCAATCAAATTATTAATGTAAAATGTAAACTTTTAGAATGTAATTTTTTTTATCAACATGAGATAATCCATTTAAAGAAAAGGATAACGAATAATCTAACCAAAGTAATAGGAATTAGACCTAAGATGATTCCAAATAGAAAAACTTCAATCATTTCAATTTATTTGAAAGGAGAAAAAGAAAGATAATATCTATCCCTAAATATTAATTTCTATTGCCCATGAATATTAATACTTAATAATTGATAATTAACATGATAAGGAGCTATATAATATATGGTATAGGACAGAAAGTTTTGTTTTTATGAATTGTTTGTTCATCGAATTAATTTTCAAATAAATCGTATTTTACTCAGATCAATAAATAAAGCTGAGGTTATAGTTAAAGCCGCTACAATAATATAAATACAATTTTTAAAAAATTAAATTAAAATTTTATCATTTTAAAGGAGACAAAAATGTACTTTTCAAAGGAGAAAATGAAAATTTTTACATTTTAGGGGCTGAGCCCCTACCATCCCCTAGATTCGGCCTGAGTACCAGTTTCTCATTTATACTCTTAGCTCTAGCAAAACAAGCAATCCAAGGATGCCCGAGAAAATCCTTCACACACAAGGCTTGCAAGCTTGCGTCAAGGAAGAAGCGAGTACAAACCGACTCGAGAGAACTCCCTCAAGAGAGGAGCCACGGGAGACCCTAGGCTAGATATATTACTCTGAACAAACTCACTGGAAAAACAGAGGGTGGTCGGCAAGAGGAGGAGGTAGGAGTGGAGGTAAAGAAGGAGAAGGAAAAATAAAAAAGTGAAGGGGGAGAAAGCGAGAGAGCTGTTTCCAGCGAGGTCAGCAACGGCAACCCATTCAAAGACCACACCGAAAGCAACCACGAGAGGCAACAAGGAAGGGGAAAGGAGAAAAATGAGGAGGGGGAAAGAGGAAGGGATGAGAAAAGAAAGTGAAGGAGGTAAGAGGAAAAGAGGTGATCGACACCGACCCTAAGGTTGACAGCCGGCATAATGGAGCAGAGAAAAGGAGCAGGAAGAATCAGAAGGCCAGCGATCGACCTTAAGACCGCTGCCCAACATCACAAGCTCTCCTCGCGATTACAAAATGGGAGGATAGTACAGGAATTTGTAGAGAGATATACAGTAATGCAACCAACATGTTTAGTCCCTACAAAATTGAAGTGTTTAAAATGTCAATTTAGGTACCTTTTGCTTCATCTATCATTGACAGGGGTGACTTCCAGGTAAGGTAGGGCCTTTCCCATTAGGTTCAAATGATTAAATCGTTCTTTTAATCTTTAAAAAAAGTTACAATTCAATTTAAGTCTTCTTTTAACACGAATTTTATTCCTTTGCCCCCTTAGGTTAAAAAAGTTGTGTTCTTGCATGTTGTTTCATTCTTTAGCTCCTGTTGGTTCTTCGAAAATTCTTTGAAAGTGTTGTTTATTTTTAACATGGTTACTTCATCGTCTACTCCATGTATAAATGATTGTTTTAATTTTTCTAATTTTGGTGCAAATAATAGTTCTGGTTGTAGTGGAAGAAGCGGCCAATGAGATATTGCATTGTGTTAGCCCATGAAGAGCGACTTCACATGGGTTTTCTTGTGGAACATCAAAGCTTGGAGTTGTAGCAATACTAGGAGCCTAACAACCTAGTTTCTAAGATGTTATATCTTGATTAAACTCTAATGAGTTTATATTTGAACCCAATGTGTTTGGAAATTCGTTTGTTTTACACTGTAGTTCCTTCTTTTGAAAATGATCCATGCCTTATCGGCGGTTGTGCACTTGGAAATTTTCTTGAATTTTGAGATTATACATTATTGAAGATCGCATTTAGAGCATTGTAATTATAACTTGTAGCTTTGTTCTATTTAGAAGTCCACATGATCTTTGGTTTAAGAGCGCTAACACCATTTACTACAACTATGGGTGGATCCTAACCAATAAGAACAACTTTTCATGCTTTCACATCTACGAGAATAATTTGATCTATCGGGTGTAGGTGGTTAGGAGATCGAAGTTCCTTCTACAATTTAGCAAATCAACAATAGGATGTTTACCAAATTTGTATGGTGTCACTCTGGTATCTGTTCTAAGTATTATGTTGTTGGTGAAGTTGTTAGTTGAGATCACTAGAAACAACTTAAAATTGGAAAATTAAAAGAAAGAGCACAATCAATTAGTTATGCAATTCAAATTCAATTCTCTAGGTTGTGGGGCTTTATACAAAGAGAATAATCCACTATAATATCAGTAGTACAAGAGATGATTTAAGTTTAATTTCACTCAAACTCGTTGCAACCTCACTCCCATGCTGCAACAGCCTGTTTTTAGTGAAATCGGAATAGTGGTTTCGGGACCACAAATCTGAGGTCAAAAAAATTATTTTAATATTATTTTAATATCTAAAGCATGATAGAATTATAGTATAAAAATTTCGTTAAGAAATTTTAACGTTTACATGTTCAATTTGCTGAAAAGGACTAAATCGCGTAAAGTGTAAAAGTTGTGTTCTATGAGCTAAAGGTGTTAAATAACTATAGAACTTTAAATTGGAGGTTCTTATATGGTAATTAGACCATTAAAGATGATAGTGGATGAGCATGGCTTGACAATTTTGTTATTTTTAAAGTTAGGTAAGGTTAAAATGGTAATTAGGTAATAAATGAATAAAATTAAATAAAACACAAATGGTCATCTCTTTTATACTTGCATGCACGGAAATTTACAAAAAAGAATGGCCATTTGAGAGCTTGAAATTGTTGCAAAGAAAATCCATTGCATGTAAGTGATCTTTTGTCCCGTTTTTGTTGATTTTTATGTTTTTGGGATCGTTGTAGCTTAATCTAGCTAAATAGGGGACTGATTTGCATGAGAGAATTTTATTTAAACAACTTTTGTTAAGTGATTTTTAATGAAATTGTCAAATAGGGATTAAATTGAGAAATATGAAAATTATGTGTTAAATGTGAGAAATTGTGAAATGTATGGGCTGCTATAGGCTTATAAGATATTCGGCTATGCTTGGATGTGGTGAAATTGCATGAATTTCATTTTTACGAGCCTAGGGACTAAATTGTAAAGAAGTTAAAAGTATAGGGGTAAAATAGTAATTTTTCTAAAACTTGAATTTTGGATTGAATTAAATAGAATAAACATTAAATTACTTAATTTTGATTATATAGATCAAGAAAAGCAATGTACAAAATTAGATTAGGGGAAATATAAAGTATTAGATTGAACGATCATTTTTTCGTTGTATGAGTTCGTGTAATTAAATTGCGTATTTATATGCTTTAATTGAAATATATATGTGAATGGTTTAATTATTATGTATAATTATTGAGCGCATAACCGACGAAGTACGAAAAAAATATCGAGCCCCGTTTGAACCTTAGGAATTCGTAGAATACAATATCGATTCCAGCTCTTATGAGCTTACCGATACTCAGCTCGTATGAGCTTACCGTTATTCAGCTCAGAGGAGCTTACCGTTTATCGCTCGTATGAGCATATGTGCGTGTGAATGGTTTAATTATTATGTGTACTACAAGTGTATCTAACGATATTCTAAGTGGTTCAATAGGCATAGTGTTATTACGAGATTATACAAGTTCGATATGAACTAGTACAGGTATTTACATGGAAATGGTTTATATATGATATACGGATACACGGTATAGATGTTACATGTACATGGAATTTAATAATTGTTGAATTCATACATGATTCTCGATTTTTATATGAATACATGGCTAACTTGGTTATTGATTATGTGATAGACTTTGGCCAAATTGAATTGTGTTATGTTTTGAGTTACTTACCTAAATTGTGGTTAAATGATAAGTTTAATTCTGTGTTATATGAACTTACTAAGCTTAATTGCTTACTCTGTTTATTTTTTCATGTTTTATAGTGATTCGGAAGCTCATTCGGATTGGAAGTCGTCAGGGATCTCATCACACTATCAAACGTTATTTTGGTACTTTTGACATTATATTTTGGGTTAAATGGCATGTATAGGTCATTTTGGCTAATGGTAGCCTGTATGTTTTGTTGTGTATTTAACCATTCAATTTGGCTTGAATTTGGTATATTTTGTTATGTAAATATGTAAATGGCTTTATTTTATATGATGTATGGTTGTCATGTAAATGCCTTGTTTGTGAATTGGTGTTTTGGGTACCAAATGGTTGAGATTGATAAGTGGCATGCATGATAAGTTTTAGGCACAATGATGCATATATGTGTTTGACCATTTAGGTAGATTTTGGAGGCATAATTGGCAAGTTTTAAAGTGGCTAATTGAGATGTCTATTAGTATCATACTTGTATGTGTTGATATTAAATGTTTTAAGCTTGATGTTGGTTGGTTTTGAATGTCTAATTATGCCATGGTTGTATGTAAATTGTTGAGCTTAGGTTGATACCAAATTGGGTGAGAAACATGGCTTGGAAAATGACCTATTTTTGTCCACACGGGCAGAGACACGGGCGTTTGTCTCAGCCGTGTGTGACACATGGCCAGGTGACATGGCTGTGTGTCCCCTGTAACTTCTACAGAAAGCAAGTTAGTAGCTCCACACGGCCTAGCACATGAGCGTGTGGCTTGACCATGTGGCACAAGTCAGTATACCCTCTAGTTTTCACACGGCCCAGCTCACGGCCTGGCATACGGGTGTGTGGTTTGGCTGTGTGACCCAAGTCAGTGAGTTACACGGGTATGGACACGGGCTGGGACACGGCCGTGTGTCCCCATTTTGAATGCCTACACGGGCTGGGACACGTCCGTGTGTCCCCATTTTAAATGCCTATTTTGAAAAATTTTAATGTTTTCCTAAAAATTTCTTGAGTACTCGGTTTAGTCCTGAACCACTTTTAATGTCTATTTTGGGTCTCGAGCGCTCGTATTAGGAACTATATGAATGAATTTGAATGAGAAATGAACATGAAATGTATGATTGTTTGATCTATAAGTCCAGTAATACTCCGTAACCCTGTTCTGGCATCAGATACGGGTTAGGGGTGTTATACATGCAATTATAATGATAGCACAATTTGAATACATCACAAACTCACTCACTAATGTTCCTCACAATGAACAGGTTGAGCTTTTTCAAATATGCACCAGAGGCGTATTTAGGGGAGATAGCATGGCCTCGACCCCCCTAAATTAGAAAAATTTCATTTAGGCCCTTTATAATTTATAAAATTTTAAATTAGTAATGATAAAATTGCACATTGGCCTCCCAAAAATGATAAAAAAAATTATTTTAGTATTCTAAAAATTATAAAAATATAAGCTATCAAAATGATAAAATTGTATTTTTACTATAATAAAAATATACAAGGTAATTCTGCCCAAAAATTTTTCCTAACTTCACCCCTGACCTGCACCGAAATCCATAAATGTGTTCGCGTCTCAATCTTCATGAATTAAGCTAGTATGATAAGAACAAAATCTAAAGAGTTCTGGTTCATATCAATCACCTTCAATGTCTGCTTGAGATAAACAAAAACACACCTTTGATCGCGTATCTCTTAAATATAAAAAGAATAAATAATTAAAATATAACAAAAGTACACAAATAGATAATATATTTGACATTCATGATTTACATGAATAGGCTATAAAATATAACCGTTGAATTGTTAAAATATTAATCATATAAATAATTATGAAAATGTATAAAATTATTTTAAATATTAATCATATCGACCTTTCCTCGTATAAAAATGATATAAGTACATAAATATTTTTGAAATTTAAATAATACAATCTAGTAATGTACAAGAATTTAAATATATAAAATACTTTTAAAATGTTTATGGCGCTATATATACATATAGAAACAAATAAAATAAAATAAAATAAAATTGCAAAATGAAAACCGAAACAAATAAAAAGAAAATGTATTTGATGTTTAACCCAGCCAGTGAATCTAAAAAGAAGAAAGCAAAGAAGCTGCTTTCAAATTTTTGAGGAGGAAATTCGCAATGCCTTCCTTGATGGGAATGTAAACACAAATTGTGGTAACTGCATTAATCATGATTACAAATTATGTCGACATATGGAAATTTTGGTACGCCGCAATTTTTTCCCACATATGGAAATTATGTCGACATGTTTTGGATATACGAGGTTTAAAATTAAATATCTTTTATCTTTTATATATATTTGATTCTTTTGGAAAATAAAAATTTGAAGTGTTGTTACTGTTGAGAGATTTGTTTCCCGATTCTGCAATGATTTCAAATGCTTAAGAGGTTGCCTAAAAATGCAACGGATTTTATAGAGCGAAAACGTCTCGTCGGATGTTTAAGGAGATGATTTGTATATGCTTCACGACTATCTGTCAAGGAAATCTTAATATTTGTATTTGTAGGTTTTAAATCGTATCTTATTGTATATACCAACAAAAGACACTTAAGACACTTTTTTTTTTTGGGGAAGACCAATTTTATCAAGGAAATGTTTTAAAGTGCTGTTTGCCAGGAGCTAGAGAGCTCCTCAATAGGTAGGTATTGTCTCCCAACTCTATAGAGAATTTGAAAGCCTGAAAAGATATCATGTTCAATAGAGTGAAAGTGCATTACCGAGTCCGTGAAAATTCTAATTCTTTAAAAAAATATATTAATTTTAATAAATTATAAGTATATTAATTTTAATAAATAAAATACTCGAAAATTATAATAAAAAATAGGCGTTAATCCTTGAGCAATGCCTTGAAAGGTTCCTCTTTATTTTCCTTTTTAAAAATTTTTATTGTGTGAATTTTGCGTATTTGCTTTTTACTCGTGGTTTTACAAATTGTGTTCAATGAACATAAATGTGAAGATATTGTAAGAAAAGTTGGCACAGAAGGTGGCATAGGCAACGGCTGGAGGGAACCATTAGAGAGAAAAGGTGGAAAGTTAAAACAAAAAATAACAGTGGAAAGATGGTGGGGGATGAGATGATTTTAGATTGCAAGGTAAAGAAGAGAGTGTAATACCTCAAACTCGACCTAGACATTATAGTCGAATCTGGAGTGTTACAATAATACGTTGAAATCTTTACTTTCTAAAATGTGACTTGACACGAGACCGAAAATCAAAGTTATATAAAACTCGTAATTCTGAATAAAACTTTGCAATGGAAGTTCTAGAGTTGATAATTTGGAAATCGTGGTCTTGATAAGTGAAAGCGTATAGTTCGCCATTTGGGCATATTTTAAAACATTCGTTACAAATTTTCATAAAACTCATTTTAAAATTGCAATGGAAAATCCTTAACTTGTTTTAGTTTTGAAAACCGAATTCTAATTTGTTAGCCTACCACATGGTCGTGTGTCACTGGAAAATTCTGAAAAACAACCCTGTTTCGCAGATTTTCCAAATTTTTGATGAGTTTTTCGGGTTAGTTCACACACCTGAGTGTTGAGTTGATAATCTAGACAACTAACGTACTCCGAAACCTACGATAAACGTTTAAATGGACTAATTACAATATAATTAAATCCCAAAATCTCATTCAAAAACACCCATTTTTTCTTAAAGAAATTGTCCCAAAAATCAGCGTTTGAATACTTACTCCACAAAAACAATGAAGACAACAACAACCACATTGCTAATTAACCACCCACCAGATTCCCTCATAGTTCAAAATAAAAACAATTTCTATTTTGCACACATAGGGACTAGAACACAAGATTAAAAGATAAGCTAAAGCCTTACCACTAAACTACCAGACTCATTCTTGTTAATAATCAAGTAAAAATAATTTATAAACCAAATGTTCAAATATAGGTTTAGACAAAAATAACAAAATTTTAAAGAAGGGATTTGAACACAAGACCTCACACACACAAACACTACACTTAACTACTAAACCAAATCAATTCACTTATTAATTTTCATAATCTTAACTCAAAAGTTGGATGCAACCACTCATGGTTTCACTAACTCAGTTTTTTCTAATCCGATTTTTGGAATGTGACAGAGAGTGCTTGTAATGACCAAAAAATTCACGGGCATCGGAAAAGTACATTATCGAGCCTCCGTCTTAGTAAATTGAGTTCGAAAATAATTATTAGAAATATTTACTAGACTAGTTGTGTGCTTAATTGGGTTTTAGATAGATGAATTTAGCTTAATTAAGAGTAATTAGTAAAAAGGATTAAATTACAATAGGAGTGAAAGTTTAATTATAGATTAAAATAAAATAAGATGGATTAAATAGGAAAATAAGCCAATAGCTTAAGTTTAGGCGGCAATAGATGGAAAAATCTTAGATTTTTTCTTGATTTATATTATAAAAATATTATTAAATTAAAATATTATAAATTATATTAATTAAAATTAAGATAATATATTATAGAAAACAAATAAGATAAAGACAATTGTGTGGTGATAAAATAATACATGTGTAAAATATATAAAAACACACTTGTAATAAAATAAAATATTTTATTATAGTTTAAGTAAAAGATATTTGTGAATAAAATATTATTATATTATTATTATAATATATTATTATTAACTAATGCATAAAAGAAATAAAGTAAGTAAGTAAAACAAAAAGAAAAAGAAACAAAAGAAAAACAGCAAAAAAAAACAGAGAAAGAGACGAAAACAGGGGAAGAAAATGGGAAAGAAAAGAAAGAGGGAAAATTGAGATTTTGAAGCTTGAAGTTTAATAGGTAAGTTAAATTAAGTCCTTTTCTCATAAATTTGATGTTTTTTGGAACCCTAGAGTGAAATACTTTTGGATTTAAGTTGAAAATTTGAAAGTTAATAGATTTTTTAGTAGGGTTTATGTTGAATAAATGATGGAATTGAGGTTTTATTTGATAGAATTTCTAGTTAGAGTTGATAAAAGGATTAAATTGTGAAGTAAGCTATAAGTTTTATGTTTGTAGGGATTAAATTGAGGAAAATTCAAAATTAATGAAATAAGCTGAAAATTTGGTAGTTAATTTGAGTTTAGAAGAAATTTGAATAGAAATAGAGTGTGAATTAAATTAGAAAAGTAAATAAATTTAGTTAGGATTAAATTGGAATTAAAGTATGAATTAGATAGAAATTTTATTATTATTATAAATTAATGTTGTAATTGATGGTGTAAATTATTATTATTTTCGTAGCTAACAAGGAACTCGAGGCATCAGCATACAAAGGAAAGGAGAAGGTTATTGAGGAATAATCGAGCAAAATTCAAGTTTGTATTACTATAATTCAAATTATTTATTATTTGATGTTAAATTTAAATTATGTTTATGGTAATCATATGATAAGGTAAGTGACTTTATTGAATTGAATTTGAAAAAAAAATTAAATTAAATGAGAAAAGTATGTGTTGGTATTGCACTGTGTTTAATTAGTGAATGGAAAAAGTATCATTGATATTGAAAATGAATTTTTGAAATAAAAGTGAAAACTAGATTGTGAAATTTATATACCCTATTAACTAGTCGGGCTGAGTCGGATATAATTGGCATGCCATAGGATTTAGAAGAGTACGGGATTTATCGGCTTTGCCGATCAGACACTTTATGTGTCGTATCTCAGGCATTTTATGTGTCGTATCAGGCACCTCGTGTGTCGTTTCAGGCACTTATGTGTCGTATACTGATCAGGTACTATGTACTGTTTTAGGCACAATGTGCCGTATTGGTGTGTTTGGGTTGGAATCTGTGTATCCGTCAAAGTCCAGATTGTTAATAGGGTGAATAATTGAAATAAGAAAATTTAAAATTGTGGATTGAAATTTGAGATTGAAAATGAAAGGCATGAATTTAATGTTTCTGTAGTGATTGAAATTATTACATGTGATATATGATTGAAATTGAAGAATAGCTAAAAATTGTATTGTTATTGTTAGTTAATGAAAGTTTATAAATTAATTGATATTTAAGAAATTAGATAGTTACATACTTGGTAATTATAATTATTTGTTGTTATTATAATTTGAATTATGGTAATACCATTGAGTATACAATACTCAACGTACGGTTGTTTCAGTGCGCAGGTTGAAAAGGGATCAGAGTCTTGGTTTAGCATCCAGGACAATCCCGACTCCGACATAAAGATTTTGGTGATGTTTTCTTCCTTTAAGAGAAAGTGGCATGTACATAAGAATTATAATAGTTATTTTGGTATGTTATTTAGTTTTGTTGTAAAGTAAGATATTATGTATTTTGATGATTATATTAGCAAATTGGTAGAAGTCCTTTATGGCATTGATATCGAATTGAAATGACTTGATGAGTTTTATGTGTTAATTAGAAATGATAATAGGATTTTTATTAAATAAGTTGTTATGTCAATATGTCAAGTAAGATTTAAGTATATAAATGCCTTGGTTGAAATACTGGAATTGGGTTGGTTATGTTTGAAATTTTGCAGGGGGTTGTATGTAAAAATAAGCAGAAATGCTGCCGAAATTTTTATAAAAAAAAACGAATGAAGTCAATTAGTAAAATTTATATGGATTATTTGTAAATTGTTTGATATGTCATGTAAAGCCTCGTAACCCTGTTCTGGCGACGGTGTGGGGTTAGGGGGTGTTACATTTAGTGGTATCAGAGCTATCAAGTTTAGCCGATTCTCGGACTAAATCGGGCTCGAAATTGAGTCTAGATGTACATGCCACTGTCGAGTCAAGCTGAGTCGGGATCTTTGGATGCTGATATAATTATTTGTTTTGTTTTATAGTTAAAATGTCGAATGAACACGTGGAAGATGTAGATCAAGAAATGTATATCAGAGATAGAGAATTGGATGAAACAGAATCAGCTACACCGAGTGTAAATCCATTAGGTAACCAACCTCCTAATATAGAACGGGAAAATGTTAGAGACACAAATGAATCCCATTTATTGAGAATTATAGCCGATGCTTTGCAACGAGTAGCGGGAACTGTACCTGCTACGACATATACTCATACTACTAGACGGGCCCCAATCAAAGAATTACGAAAATACGGTGCTACTAAATTTTTGGGTTTGAAAGGAATTGATCCATCCACTGCAGAGAATTGGATGGAATCAACTAAACGAGTTCTGTAGCAATTAGAATGTACCTCCCGAGAGAGCTTGATCTGTACTATTTCTCTACTACAAGGAGAAGTATATTTGTAACGGGAATCTGTAATACGACATCTGCCTACAGAACATGTGACATGGGACTTATTCCAAAAAGAATTCCAGAAGAAATATGTTGGGGAACTGTATATCGAAGATAAGAGGCAGGAATTTTTGATGTTGAAACAAGGTAACCTGTCAGTTATAGATTATGAACTTGAATTTTCCAGACTCAGCCGATATGCTTCCGAGTTCATACCGACAGAGGCTGATAGTTGTAAAAGGTTTCTTCGGGGTTTGAGAGATGAGATCAGGGTACAGCTGGTGTCACACCAAATTACAGAATTTATAGATTTAGTAGAGAGAGCAAAGATGGTTGAGCAGGTGTTGGGTTTGGATAAAAAGCCTAAGACAGCTAGATCAACTGGAAAACGGGCTGGCATTACTATTTCAAATTCTTTACCGAAAAGATCTCGAGAATCTAGAGGTGGTTGGAGGTCAAGTTTCAGATCTGATCGAGGGGACAGAAGCCAGGAAAAATAGACGACGGTATCCACTGGTAGTGTAAGAGCTCCACCCCGGGACGTGAAAATTTCAGAATGTGGATATTGCGGGAAGAAACATTTAGGTGAGTGTTGGAAAGTGATTGGAAGCTGCTTCCGTTATGGGTCAACAGAACATTTTGTTAAAGACTGTCCGAAAAATAAAAATGATACTTCCGACGCATCACAGAGATCAATATCTACTACTTGAGGTAAAGGTTCGGGCAGAGGTGGTTCTGTATCCAGAAGTGGAGGTGTTCGGAGAAGTAGTGACATAGTTACACAGCAGTCAGAGGTAAGAGCACCGGCCAGAGCCTATGTAGTTCGGACAAGAGAAGAAGGTAATGCCCACAATGTTGTGACAGATATATTTTTATTGCATTCTGAGCTTGTTTATGCTTTAATTGATCCAAGGTCGTCACATTCATATATTAATTCAAAACTGGTTGAGTTGGGAAAGTTAAAATCTGAAATGTCTAGAGTTTTAATAGAAGTGTCTAGCCCTTTGGGACAATTTGTGTCTGTAGATAAAGTATGCCGGAGATGCCCGTTGATGATACATGATAAAATATTTTCCGTTGACTTATTGATTATGTCTTTCGGTGATTTTGATATAATATTGGGTATGGATTGGTTATCTGAATACGGGGTGATTTTGGATTGCTACAAAAAGAGGTTCAGTATTCAGATAGAGGATGGAGACAGAATTGAGGTGAATGGCATCCGTACCAGTGGCACGACACGTATCATTTCTGCGATGAAAGCTAATAAATTACTTCAGCAGGGTTGTTCAGCGTATTTGGAATATGTTATTAATTTTGATTCAGTTGGAAGTCATGTAGTCAAATCAGAACTGTATGTGAGTTTCTAGATGTATTCCCATAAGAACTGCCGGGCTTACCACCTGATAGAGAGGTCGAATTTGCTATAGAAGTGTATCCGAGTACAACACCAATCTTTATACCTCCGTACCGAATGTCGCCTACTGAATTAAAAGAGTTAAAGGTACAGTTACAGGACTTACTAGATCGTGGATTCATTAGACCGAGTATTTCACCTTGGGGAGCTCCAGTGTTATTTGTTAAGAAGAAAGATGAATCTATGAGATTATGTATTGATTACCGGCAGTTGAACAAAGTGACGATCAAGAACCGGTATCTGTTGCCTCGTATAGATGATTTGTTTGATCAGTTGAGGGGAGCATCAGTATTTTCAAAGATTGATTTGAGGTCCGGGTATTATCAACTAAAGGTAAAGGAAAATGATGTGCCAAAGACTGCTTTCCGTACTCGATATGGTCATTATGAGTTTTTGGTGATGCAGTTTGGGTTGACTAATGCTCCAGCTGCTTTTATGGATTTGATGAACCGTATTTTCCAGCCGTATTTAGATCAGTTCGTGGTGGTTTTCATTGATGATATATTGGTTTATTCGAAGACTGAGGGAGAACATGATCAACATCTCAAAACTGTGTTACAGATTTTGCAAGAAAAACAGTTGTATGGGAAGCTCAGCAAATGTGAATTCTGGTTATCAGAGGTGGTATTTTTGGGACATGTAGTATCGACAGATGGAATCAGAGTTGATCCGAAGAAGATTGAAGCAATTGTTCAATGGAAGGCACCAAAGAATGTATCTGAGGTACGCAGTTTTCTTGGTTTAGCTGGGTATTACAGAAGATTTGTAAATGGATTTTTGAAGATAGCATTACCAATGACCAAGTTACTACAGAAGAATGTTCCTTTTATCTAGGATGATCTGTGTCAGAGAAGTTTTGAGACATTGAAACAAATGTTGACAGAGGCACCAGTTCTAACATTACAGAGGCACCAGACGATGGATAGAACTTTTGAAAGATTATGATTGTGTTATAGATTATCATCCAGGAAAGGCAAATGTGGTAGCAGATGCATTGAGCAGAAAAGCAGCAGTTGAATTACGGGCAATGTTTGCTCAGCTTAGTATTAATGATAATGGAAGTTTGTTAGCTGAGTTAAGAGTCAAGCCGGTAATGTTTGATCAAATCAGAGCAGCACAGCTAGAAGATGAAAAGTTGATGAAGAAAAGAGAAATGGTACAACATGGTACGATGGAAAATTTTAGTATTGATGAGTATGATTGTTTGAGATTTCAGAACCGTATTTGTATCCCAGCTACTTCTGAGATTAAAAAGCTGATTCTCCGAGAAGCACAGGATAGTACTTTTGCTTTACACCCTGGTGGAACGAAGATGTATCGTGATCTACGAGAACTGTATTGGTGGCCAGGGATGAAGAAAGATATAGTCGAGTATGTTGGTAAATGCCTGACTTGTCAGCGGGTAAAAGCAGAACATCATGTTCCGACTGGTTTGTTACAGCCCATTACTATTCCCGAGTGGAAATGAGATTGCATTACCATGGATTTTCTTATGGGATTGCCATTATCGTTAAGTAAAAAGAATGCCATATGGGTAATTGTCGATCGACTCACAAAGTCAGCTCATTTTATAGCAGTTAGAACAGACTGGTCACTACAGAAGCTTGCCGAGGTTTATATTCGAGAGATTGTTAGATTACATGGTATTCCTGTATCAATAATTTCAGATCGGGATCCTTGGTTTACATCAAGATTTTGGAAGAAGTTACATGAGTCATTGGGTACACGGCTTAATTTTAGCACTGCATTTCATCCGCAAACTGACGGACAGTCCGAGCGAGTAATTCAGATATTGGAAGATATGTTGAGAGCTTGTATCATCGACTTTGCGTCAGGTTGGGAACGATATTTGCTATTAGCAAAATTTTTTTATAATAATAGTTTCCAATCTAGTATTCAGATGGCTCCGTATGAAGTATTATATGGTCGAAGGTGTCGATCACCAGTATGTTGGACAGAATTAAAAGAAAGAAAAGTGATTGAGTCGGAATTGATTCAAGAGACAGAGGAAACAGTTAAAAAGATTAAAGATAGACTGAAAGCCGCATTCGACAGACAGAAATCTTACGCAGATTTGAAACGACGAGATATTGAATATTCCGTTGGTGATAAAGTATTCCTCAAAGTATCGCCGTGGAAGAAAATTTTGAGATTTGGTTGGAAGGGAAAGTTGAGTGCACGTTTTATTGGGCCGTATGAAATAGTTGAAAAAATCAGCCCGGTTGCGTATCGATTAGCCTTACCTCCAGAATTATAGAAAATCCATGATGTTTTCCATGTCTCGATGCTTCGGAGATATAGATCGGATCCTTCTCATATCATTCCCACTGAAGACATTGAAATTCGATCTGATTTAACTTATGAAGAAGAGTCCGTTCAGATACTAGCTCGAGAAGTGAAAGAATTAAGAAATAAACGGGTTCCTTTAGTCAAAGTTTTATGGAGAAGTCATAGTGTGGAAGAAGCGACTTGGGAACCGGAAGAGACGATGAGAGCACAATATCCTCATCTCTTCTCAGGTAAATTTCGAGGACGAAATTTATTAAGAGGGGAGAAATATAATGACCCAAAAATTCACGGGCATCAGAAAAGTACATTATCGGGCCTCCGTATTAGTAAATTGAGTTCGAAAATAATTATTAGAAATATTTACTAGACTAGTTGTGTGCTTAATTGAGTTTTAGATAGATGAATTTAGCTTAATTAAGAGTAATTAGTAAAAAAGATTAAATTACAATAGGAGTGAAAGTTTAATTATAGATTAAAATAAAATAAGAGGGACTAAATAGGTAAAAAAGCCAATGGCTTAAGTTTAGGCGGCAATAGATGGAAAAATCTTAGATTTTTTCTTGATTTATATTATAAAAATATTATTAAATTAAAATATTATAAATTATTTTAATTAAAATTAAGATAATATATTATAGGAAACAAATGAGATAAAGACAATTGTGTGGTGATAAAATAATACATGTGTAAAATATATAAAAACACACTTGTAATAAAATAAAATATTTTATTATAGTTTAAGTAAGATATTTGTGAATAAAATATTATTATATGATTATTATAATATATGATTATTATTATTAAAAAGAAAAAGAAACAAAAGAAGAACAGAAAAGAATAAGAGAAAGAGACAAAAACAGGGGAAGAAAAAGGGAAAGAAAAGAAAGAGGGAAAATTGACATTTTGAAGCTTGAAGTTTAATAGGTAAGCTAAATCAAGTCCTTTTCTCATAAATTTGATGTTTTTTGGAACCCTAGAGTGAAATACTTTTGGATTTAAGTTGAAAACTTAAAAGTTAACAGATTTTTTAGTAGGGTTTATGTTGAATAAATGATGGAATTGAGGTTTTATGTGATAGAATTTCTAGTTAGAGTTGATAAAAGGATTAAATTGTGAAGTAAGCTATAAGTTTTATGTTTGTAGGGATTAAATTGAGGAAAAATTGAAATTAATGAAATATGCTGAAATTTTGGTAGTTAAATTTGAGTTTAGAAGAAATTTGAATAGAAATAGAGTGTGAATTAAATTAGAAAAGTAAATAAATTTAGTTAGGATTAAATTGGAATTAAAGTATGAATTAGATAGAAATTTTATTATTATTATAAATCAATGCTGTAATTGATGGTGTAAATTATTATTATTTTCGTAGCTAACAAGGAACTCGAGGCATCAGTACACAAAGGAAAGAAGAAGGTTATTGAGGAATAATCGAGCAAAATTCGGGTTTGTATTACTATAATTCAAATTATTTATTATTTGATGTTAAATTTAAATTACGTGTATGGTAAACATATGATAAGGTAAGTGACTTTATTGAATTGAATTTGAAAAAATATAATTAAATTGAATGAGAAAAGTATGTGTTGGTATTGAACTGTGTTTAATTAGTGAATGGAAAAAGTATAATTGATATTGAAAATGAATTTTTGAAATAAAAGTGAAAATTAGATTGTGAAATTTATATACCCTATTAACTAGTCGGGTTGAGTCGGATATAATTGGCATGTCATAGGATTTAGAAGAGTACGAGATTTATCGGATTTGCCGATCAGGCACTTTATGTGTCGTATCTCAGACACTTATGTGTCGTATACTGATCAGGTACTATGTACCATTTTAGGCACAATGTGCCATATTGGTGTGTTTGGGTTGGAATCCGTGTATCCGTCAAAGTCCAGATTGTTAATAGGGTGAATAATTGAAATAAGAAAATTTAAAATTGTGGATTGAAATTTGAGATTGAAAATGAAAGGCATGAATTTAATGTTTATGTAGTGATTGAAATTATTACATGTGATATATGATTGAAATTGAAGAATAGTAAAAATTGTATTGTTATTGTTAGTTAATGAAAGTTTATAAATTAATTGATATTTAAGAAATCGGATAGTTACATGCTTGGTAATTATAATTATTTGTTGTTATTATAATTTGAATTATGGTAATACCACTGAGTATACAATACTCAGCGTACGATTGTTTCCGTGCGCAGGTTGAAAAGGGATCAGAGTCTCGTTTAGCATCCAGGACAATCCCGACTCCGACATAAAGATTTTGGTGATGTTTTCTTCCTTTAAGAGAAAGTGGCATGTACATAAGAATTATAATAGTTATTTTGGTATGTTATATAGTTTTGTTGTAAAGTAAGATATTATGTATTTTGATGATTATATTAGCAAATTGGTAGAAGTCCTTTATGGCATTGGTATCGAATTGAAATGACTTGATTAGTTTTATGTGTTAATTAGAAATGTTAATAGGATTTTTATTAAATAAGTTGTTATGTCAATATGTCAAGTAAGATTTAAGTATATAAATGCCTTGGTTGAAATACTGGAAGTGGGTTGGTTATGTTTGAAATTTTGCAGGGGGTTGTATGTAAAAATAAGCAGAAATGCTGTCGAAATTTTTATAAAAAAAAAACGAATGAAGTCAATTAGTAAAATTTATATGAATTATTTGTAAATTGTTTGATATGTCATGTAATGCCTCGTAACCCTGTTCCGGCGACGGTTTGGGGTTAGTGGGTGTTACAGTGCTATTATATTAATTAGATTGGAAAAATCTAATACTTGTATGTTATTTTAATAAATGCTTGGTGTGCATTTGTTTTAAGTGATTTGCAGTAGAATTTGATTTCCTCGTTAGTAGCATTATCTAATTAATTAATTGCCTTTGAAATTCTAAAAATTCATAAATTCCCCCTATAATTATTTTGATTTGAATAAATAATCCAAATTGACAATGAAAACTTAAACGAAAATTTAATCCATCTTTACAATGACAAAATAAAGTCGAATTTATATAAGCTCAAAATGACATAAAATATTTGAGAGAACGAGGAAGAAAAATTGGCGTTGATCGAGAAAAATGAGAAAGAAAAGTGTGGATTTTGGGGAAGGGAGGTGTAAAAATATATTAATTTTTAAACATATTTTTATATATTTTTTAAGTATTCTATTATATATATTCGTTATAAATTTTAATAATTGTGTTGCAAAAGTTTTCAATGATTTTCTTTTTTATATATTCTTTATAAATTTTAATATAAGCTCAAAATGACATAAAATATTTGAGAGAACGAGGAAGAAAAATTGGCGTTGATCGAGAATAATGAGAATGAAAAGTGTGGATTTTGGGGAAGGGAGGTGTGAAAATATATTAATTTTTAAACTTATTTTTATATTTTTTAAGTATTCTATTATATATATTCTTTATAAATTTTAATAATTGTGTTGTAAAAGTTTTCAATGATTTTCTTTTTCTTGTTTGGAAGAACACTACAAATTATTTTACTTACTAAATCTTTTAAAAATTTAGGTTTCTTTGCCATTTGAAATAGATTTCTTAAATTTTCTCACTTAAAACTTTTTTTATATATAAAATAATAATTCTCAATGTTTTTATAACTTAATTTTCGAATTTATTCTCAATGATGTTTTGGTTAGTAGAGAGTAAGATGTTTTGGCAACTTTAAGATGATGTTTTTTTTTTGGTGAATTACAAAAGGGGGTAAAGCCCTAACAGCAACGTGATTAGCACGACTTAAACTCAGGCTACACATGAGGCAGTGAACACCCTTACCATCAGGCTAACACACAAGGTTTAACCATAAGATCGTGTTTAATTTTTAGTATGTGTGGATTTGATATTTGTAATTAAATCTACCTTGTGTTAATCTTTTAAATGGTTAATTCTATCTTAAATATTTTGTTTTTTGAATTTTTAAGAATATAAAATTAAAAACTAAAAAAAAGCTTACCTGTGTGGCTCACATGGCCAGGAGACACGCCCATGTTTTAGGCCGTGTGGGCATTCGATGTGAGGCACACGGTCGTGTCCTTACCCCCGTAACTCTCTGACTTGGGTCACACGACCAACTCCACGCCCTTGTGTTAGGCCATGTGAAGGGTGCAGGGGTCACACGGCCAAGTCACACTCCCTTGTGCTAGGCCGTGTGAAAATACCTGGGCATTCTGTTTTGAAATTTCAAGGTGCGAGGGACACATGGGCAGATTACATGCTCATGTGCATGGCCGTGAGTCACACACGGCTAAGACAACACCCGTGTCTCTGCCCATGTGGACGAAAATAGACCATTTTAAGGCCACTTTTCTCACCCTTTTTAACATCAACCTACATACAACATTTAAATACACTAATATATCCCAACCAAGCAATCAAAACCAACCAATACATGTTCTAAACATAATATAACATTACATATACATCAATTACTTATACTTACCCATTTAACTCATTTCATTGATTTATCAGATTCTACTACTAATTACGCACATACAAACATTTAAGATTCACAACCACAAGTCAAATTATTTCATTGCCAAACCAACCCTATACATGTCATATAAACCAAAATTTATATTTCAAAAACTACTGTATTAAACTGGATAGTGTGGCTTGATATGTTGATTCGATCTTCCGATCACACGTTAATCTACAAGAACATAAACAACACGAGTAAGCTTAATGAAGCTTAGTAAG
Organism: Gossypium hirsutum; assembly: GCF_007990345.1. Taxonomy (NCBI): domain Eukaryota; kingdom Viridiplantae; phylum Streptophyta; class Magnoliopsida; order Malvales; family Malvaceae; genus Gossypium; species Gossypium hirsutum. The sequence continues at coordinate 27,025,776 of NC_053441.1, forward strand.
TTCAATAGATTAAACATTGATCTTACTGAACTCAATATAATCAACTAAATTGTAAATAAATCATACATTCTCCCTGTCAAATACAACATAAGTCAATGAACACACTTCCTTTAGATCAATATAATTAATAATCAATATATCTTTCAATTCATTCACATAGGTCTTTTACCAATTCTTACAGAATCGAGGAACGACTTATGGATATGAGTACTCGTTTTCTTTGTGCCATAGTCCAACTATGGTCTTACACATGCATTGCCATGGCCCAGCCATGATCTTACATTCGTAGTGCCATAACCCAGTTATGGTCTTATCATCAGAATGCCATAGCCCAGCTATGGTCTTACTTATAAATACTGCCATGGTCCAACCATGGTCTTACGTTCAAAGTGTCATAACCCAGTTATGGTATTTTCATTAAAATGCCATAGCCCAACTATGGTATTACATATAAACATTGCCATGGTCCAACCATGGTCTTATCCGTCAATTCATCCTTTGCTATAAAACGATTGTACACTATCCTGCGTTTTACTTGTTTTAAGCATTCATTTCAATTTCATAATTTGACAATAAATTTTAGTTTCAATAATAAGAATATGAATAAATACATTATATCATTCATAAATTAATAAATAATCATGAAATTTTAACCAGACGAACTTACCTGGGTTAAATTGTGGAATTTGTAATGGTTCAGAGATTTTTCAGCTATTTTTCCTTTTTCGTGTTGGTCTAAGGGCTCTTGATATGTAGCAAAATATGAAAACCAGCTTCTTAAGGGTTCTTCAATGGTGTTTTTGGATGAGAATTATGAAGAAATTTTCTAGAATTCTCTTATTATTTCAATTTGTAAGCTAAATTTTTTTTTTCTAATTTTGCCCTTATTTCACTTGATTTTTTGATTTTTCTCTGCCTATGCCGCCCAAGCCATCATCTTTGGGCTAATTTGCCTTTTATGTCCTCCCTCATTTAACACTTGAGCTATTTAATCATTTTAGCAAGTTTTGTACATTTTTTAATTTAGTATTTTTTAATTAATTAACTATCAAAATGTTAAAATTTTCTAACAAAACATTAATACTAACTTAATGACACCCTGTAAATATTTATAAAAATATTTACGGCTCGATTTATAAAATTGAGGTCTCGATACCTCATTTTTTAAACCATTCTACCTAATAAATCCTTCTAAAACACAAATCACCAATTCAAAAATCTTTCTAAAATCACACTTGACTCGTAAATAATAAATAACAAAATTTTCAAACTCACTCGTTGAATTTAGTGGTCTCGAACCACTATTTCTGACACCACTGAAAATTGGGCTGTTACATCTACCACCTATTTTGCCTGCATTATTTTCCTGAAACTAAACAACATTGGCCTATAAAGGAATGCTCGCCACAAACTCCAATTGTCATGTCTCACAATCTAACAACATCTCAATAAGCACATCCAGAGAAACATTCATATCTGAAGCCACCATGCGAACTTACTCATACTCCACTGGTAATCTTGCCAAAATAAAGTTGACTTATCCGAGATCAGGTACCAATCTACCAACTGCAGTGAGAACATCACATATGTTCCTTATCTTAGTCAAATATTCTTTAATGGACAACTGTCCCTTTTTTCTGAGAATAAAGACTATGTCTCAGACTAGAAATCTTCATGCTTGACTTAGCAACAAACCGTCTTTCAATTGCGAGCCAGACACCTAGACTCGTGCGAGCATTAGTAAGATAAACAAGGATCTCATCACACACAGTAGACAAAAGCCGAGATGCCAAGAGTTTGTCTTGTTGATTATGCTTCAAGAACGCAGTATTTTCCACCAATTGACCATTGTTGTCATCAAGAAACTAAGATGGAACACTGATAGTGCCTAAAACAAAATCTTGCAAATTACAGCCTTTAAGAATAAAAATAATTTGATGTTTTTACAAAAGAAATTTTGTTTCATTGAGCTTAATAGTATTATGCTTAGGAAATTGAGGAACACGTTTACTCACTATGCAAGAATTGCACCCAGGATCCAAATGACAAGAAGATACCTGTGTAGCACCATTACCATCATTAGCAGATTGTTATTGATTATCGCCATCTCCTGAGATTATTTTTAGAGCCATGACTCACCAACGAAACTTCAACGACTTTCCGCACACTACCCTCAACAAGAAACCGTAGCTTTTGATACCATGTTGAAACATTAATAGATAGAGAAAGAACACATGAACCTCAAAGAATCAAAGAAGAGAGAATATCAAAGAGAAGAAAGAAAGAATGATTTCTTCACTAAGTTCAACATGAATACAAAGAACCTACAACCATAGTATTTATACTAAGTTTTGAACAAAGAAGATGAATAACAACCTGAACCAACTAACTCAATAACTTATTAACAACCTAATTGTTGCAGCAGTTCCTTAACATTCATCGAGCCTCCTGGCTGTTGCTATTGAAGCTTGCGAACAGCTCAACTGTGAACACCTAGACTGCTGCAAATCAATCCTTAACACATTAAAATATTTAAAAGTTTCACTTAACCATAAATTAAAATTAAGTAATAAAATTCAATAAAATTTAATGTTTAGGAAAACCGAATCCTATAAAACTAAAATGAAAAAGTTACTTTATACCAAAAAAATATGGAAATGTTTTGTTTATCGAATAAAAAAATAACAAATATTAAACAAAATAAAATATAATTATGAATTTGGGTATCCGACAGTAAATTATTCACCTTATCATGCTTTAAAATTTAAAAAATAAACAAAATAAAACAAAAGAGACTGTCTATTATTTATTCATTTCTTTCTTCTCTTTTGATTCATTAGCTGAGTTAATATTCAGATATTTGGTTTTAGGTCTTAAACTCGATGACTTTGACTCGATGTCGAGTTTAAAATTCTTTTAACCAACTTCTAAAAATAGACAAAAAAAAAACAATAAATTAAATTCCAAAATAAAAAATAAACAATATTTGGGTAGAAAGGTTTTTTTAATCGCATATTTAACTTTAAAACACTAGCGTTTTCCGGTATTTTTGCGGAAAAAGAATATTTTTAAGTTAAAAGTGGTTTTTTCACCTGCATATAAAATTCTTGACCCCGAAATTTAAAAAATAAAAAAAAAGTGCTGCTGTTTTAACTCAGCCAATGAATCTAAAGAGAAGAAAGTAAAGATGTATGTTTCAATTTTCAGAGGAAGTTGGCAAAGGCTTTCTTAGTAGAAATGGATATTTATACCACACAGATTGTACCATATACCTTTCTTAATTCAATTTTTATAACACGATATATTAATATTAAATTACAAATTATGTCGACATTTTTTGGTAAAAGTACATAAGGAAATTATGTCGACATGTTCAATATATGCATTTCTTTCTTTTTGACACTACAACTATTTCTTTTTTAGATTTTATACGAATGGTTTGAATTTTTATAATTTCATAGTTAGCTTCAATCTTTTATTATGATTAAAATGTTGATATATATGCGTCTAAATATACAACCTTTTACTTTTTTTTCTTTGAGATCATATAATAATGATTAATTTTTAATTTTGGTCTGTATATTACGCTTAATTTGAAATTTAATCTTTAAACTTAATTTTTTTAAATTTATTTTCGTACCTCAACTTTTATAATATTATTGTTAACCAAAATATTTTATTTTGAATATATTGACGTACACATATCCAAATACATAACCTTTTACATTTTTTGAGATTATTTAACAATCAGTCCTCAGTCTCATATCACATAATAACATTTTATACAATCTATTTCAGTTCATACAGACCCTATAGAAGATCGGCATTCGTTTCAAACGACGCAAGCAGCCTGAGGGCGAAGTCCAGTTCTTAATCTACATACCCATGTGGTTCCACACGACCCGGACAGCTGGCCCGTGTGGCGTTACACGACCTAGCATATGCCAGTATGCCTACTCGTGTGTCGCACATGGCCTGACACATGTCCGTGTCATCTGTCTGTGTGGTCCTACTACGTAAACAGTAAATCACACGGCCTGAACACTCGCCTGTGTCTCTCGCCCGTGTGTCTCTAAGTCATAAATCAATAAGTTACACAGTCTGGACACACGCCCGTGTCTCTGGCCCATGTGAACCCTATATTAAACATTTCCACATACGGCCTGAACACACGCCCGTGCCCTTGGCCCGTGTGTCTCTAATTCATGAAAGGTGGATTACATAATCTGCCACACGGCCGTGTGGCGTCTACAACCATATTTTTTGGCATCTAAAATTCGTAGGAGGTCTGGTTTTCGATACGCACCTGAAGTAGTTTCGAAGTAGGATCAAGGTAGAGTACTCTTGAGACCTAAAACGAACATTCAATAACTAATCAAACAACTAAAACGACAAAAATCACACAATTTAATACTCAACCACTTATATCAAAACTTTGATGCGAACTTCCAACAAAACCAACGCTTACCGACAACTCGACGGAACTATCTCGAAACAGTGTGAGGAGGATTACTTCTTTCGATATTCTCGCCTAAAGAAAAAAGATCAACGATTACTTAGCAGAGAATTCAAGTGAAACAAACATAGAAACCCCATTTCTACACATAAACAAAAAATCAACAGAAACTTCACGGAACCACAAGAATTCACGACAGAACTTACATTGAGACCTTCCAACGACACAATGAACAACTTAACCCTCAATTAGCTCTGATAGCCACTCACTAACGAAATCAAAAAAGAAAAAGAAAGGAAAAGCAAGAAAGAAAAAGAAAGAGAAAAGAAATGGAAAAGGAAAGGAATACGTTAACTTTTATTTTAACCACCTATCAGACTTCTAACATTTAGTAAAATATTTGTAACGCATATGTTAAGACTTGAACACACTAAAGAAATTAAAAAAGCTTAAACATTGAACCGACAAGCTCATTCTTGGCATAAATTCGTACAAAATTAAACTTAAGTCAGCAACTCAGAATTAGAGGTTAATCTAAAATAAAGTAGCACAAAAACTTCCTAAAAACACTACTCAAACCCCTAATCTTAAACACATACACAGAACACATAACCATAGATATAGAGACTTAATTATGATAGAATTCAACGGTCAAACATTTAAATTTTTGGAGCTTTACACATCAATTTTTAATTTTTGTTATATATTTAACTTTAATGACTAACTATCACTTTTCGTATTACTCTTTTTTATTATTTTGAGCAATGAAGCTTATTCAACATTTCAGCATGCTTAATTCAGTAGTTGTCATTAATTAGGAAATCATTTAAAAATTATCTTTTAAGAACTTAATCTATGAACTATATATAAATGGAAGTTCTAAAAACATTCTCTATTGATACCTGCCATTCCTCATATTTCAATTTTGATTCTTATATTAATTTCTAACATAAATTGGTTCCTATACTTTTATAATATTATTAGTTAATCTAAATAATCAACATCATTAATTATTTAAATTAAAATAATGATGTAAATTCTTATAAAAAATACTATTTTAACAAAAAAAGGGTTATATTTTGACATTATGAGTTGGAACAAGTGTTTTAAAAAAATCTACGATAGCTACTAAAATCATTAAGGATGTTAATTATTTAGACTAATTGATGATATTATAATAATAGTGGGAGAAATTTAGATAAAGGGTTAAATCATTATTTTGGGCCTAAACTTGACAACTATTCTTGTAACAGCTCGATTTTTCAGTGGTGTTTGAAACAGTGGTTCGATGCCACCAAATCTGACGAGTAAGCTCGTAAGTATTATTATATATATTTACGAGTTAAATATGGATTTTAAAATGGTTTTTGAATTGATAATTTGTGTTTTATAATAATTTATTAGGTCAAGTGGTTTTAGAAAATGAGGTATCGAAACCTCGTTTCTATAAATCGAGCTGTAAATATTTTTATAAATATTTACAGAGTGACATTAAGGTGCTATTAAATTTTTGTTGAAAATTTTTTAACATTTTGATATTTAATTAATTAAAAAGGACTAAATTGAAAAATATGCAAAACTTGCTAATTATAATAATTAAGTGATTGAATGACATGAGTAATAAATAAAAAAGGACCTAAATATAAATTATGCCTAAATGAAAAGTTGAGCCGGCATATGAAAGAAAAAAAATTAAATAAAGCTATTAATGACAAAATTGTAATTAATTGAAATTAAAGTAAAATAAATGTGAAATTAGAAAATTTCTAGGCATTTCTTCTCCCATTTTTAGTTCAAACAGACCCCAGGAGAGCTCCTTGAGCTGGTTTTGCATATTTGTTTCATGTGAGTTCAATTCTTACTCATTTCTTGTAATTTTTATGTTTTGTAGATTGTTACAATTAGGTCTAACTAAACTTTACCTTAGTTTTTTTATTTTATTAAAAATTTTGGAAGTTGATATTAATTAATATTAGATGTTTTTGATGAATAACATGGATTTAGAGCTTTGATTATGTTGTATGATGATTTTATAAAGTGATTTTGTTAAATATTGATTTTAGGATTAAATTGTTAAAATAATAAAAATACAAGGGTTTCTTGTGAAATTATTGAAAAAATGGGTGTATTGAATGCCATGAATAATCATCTAGCATGGGTTTGCATTAAAAATGGTTAATTTGCATGTTTTGGGCTCAAGGACTAAATTGACTAAAAGTAAAACATTGGGGGCAATTTTATAAAAATGTAAATAATGACCAAATTGCATGAAATGAATTTTTTTATTGTTTAAATTAATATATTAAATGAAATTATTAATTTATATCAAGGTCAAGTAGAAAATCGGGGAAAATAGAAAATTTCCAAAATGCCTCTGAACCTTGGTATTTTGGCAATTTAACTAGGTAAGTTCGTACAGTTAAACTTTAATATTTATATTGATTTGATGAATGGTATCATGTATTTATTCTATTGTTGAAAATGAATTATTGTTGGAGATATAATTTTGAATTGAATATTCGAGTTAAATGGAACGCGAGATTTGAGTACATTTGTTTTTTGGCGCATGACGACATTGGAGGAAAATGACGGAAAATTACTCAAGTAAACTGAGGTTCAGCATTTTTTGCGAACTCTCGTGTATTACTTTCCGTTTAGCTCTTACGAGCTTCTATTTAACTCATATGAGTTTCCTGTTTAGCTCTTTCGAGCTTCTGTTCAACCCTTATAGGTTTCTATTCAGCTCTTACGAGCTACTGTTCAGCTTTCAAGCTTCTGTTAACGATGTACTCATATCTGTAAGTCGTTCTTGAAATGGTAAGATATCGAGAGTTGTCTTGGATGATATATGTGTAACAACCTGATTTTAACCCTAATCGGAATAGTGATTTTGGGACCACAAATCCAAGTCTAAAAAATATTTTAACATTATTTTATGTGGTAATTATGTGTGAATTTACATGTGTGAAAGTTTCGTGAATTAAATTTATTGGTTGTGTGATTAATTTGAGAAAATGGCTTAATCGCGTAAAATAAAAATTTGATGGTTAAATATGAAAGTGCCTAATTGTTGTTGTCTTTATAATTTTGAGGTTTTATGTTGTAATTTAGCCAATAATAAAGGTAGTGGACGGCATTATGGTTAATATATAGTTTTTATATATTAAATATAAAATATAAAATAATAAATAACATATTATAAAGTTATTATAATAAATAAAACATGAAAATCTTGCATGCCCATTTTCCTATTGCCTAAACTTAAAAGAAAAAGAAAAGAAAAGAAAAACACTTTCTAGGGTATGGCCTTGTTAAAGCTAAATTAAGGTATGTATTTTACTCGGTTTTTGATAATTTTTACGTTTTTGAGATCGTTGCTAAGTTATCTTCGAAGCCCATGTCTTAATTTTTGAATTTGATGATGATTTTTTGTTTAGCCATCGATGATTGTTTTGATTTTTGTTGTTTGATGGTGAAATATTAAAGATATGTGTTAAATTAACATGTTTTGTCTTGGAATTTTTGGTGAATTTGAGTAATTAGGGCTAAATTGAAAAAATAATATTTTGAGGGACTAAAATATGAAATAAATGAAATGTGTGGACTTAGATGGACTATAGGAAGATTCGGCCTAGCTATGGTATATACAAATTTTGTGTATTTTGTGTTTTATGCAATAGGGACTAAATTGCAAAAAGTGTGAAATGTCAGAGGCAAAATGGTAATATGCCCATTTATGTGTTTTTTGGGATTAAATTGAATGAATGTGTGTTTAAATTAGTTAAATTTAAATTTATTTAGATCAAGAATGGAAGAAAACAGAATTAGATCGGGGGAAATCAAAAGTAGTTGAATAGTCAATTATACCATACGACAACATCCGAGGTAAGTCTATAAGCATTTAAATGTTGTTAAGTTGAGAATATATAAATGTTATGTGATGAATTGAATTATTCGAATATATATATGTGTGTGTGTTTTGGCCGAATGTGATTATGAGATAGGGAACTATGTTTCGAGTTCGATTCGATCTAGATTTAATGTCCGAAAGTCCCGTGCGAACCCTAGGAATAGATAGGATACATATGTCATGACATAGGATCTTCGATATGTGCTTTCGTGTAAGACCATGTTTGGGACGTTGGCATTGACTTGTGTTTACGTGTAAGACCCTGTCCGGGAGAGTGACATCGATATGTGATTACATGTAAGACCACGTCTGAGACGTTGCCATTTTACGAGCTTTCTGATTATCCATGTATCCTTTTTAATTTCGAACGGTTCAACGGGCAATGTGAAGTAAAGACCGAATGTGAAATTGAATTACAGGTTTAGGTATGTGTTAGTTAATTGTTTATATGAAAACATGGTAAGTTGGTTACTTAAAATGATAAAAAGTTATGTGAATATGAATTATGTGTTAACATATTTGAACATATAAGTGATTAGGCCTATTGATGTGTTTGTAATAATAAAAGTGAATATATATGTATATGATTGATTATATTCGGCCATATGGTATATACATGTGAGGTTAAAATGTGATCTAGTAATAAATGATAACTTGTATTTGATATTATGCAAATTCAGCCTTGTTAACAAAATGTTAATATGTAATTGTTGTTATATATGTTTTTGCTTAAGACTTACTAAGCTTAAATAGCTTACTGTGTGTGTGTTCTTGTTTACCTCTATTTTGCAGATTTTAGAGTCACGTTACGAGCTCGGGGATCATCAGCAAAGTCTATCACACTATCGACTTCTTTTGGTATTTTGTTAAAGTTTGAACTCAATCTTATGGCATGTATAGGCTTGATTATGTTTTTGGTTAGTTTTGGATCATGTATATATAAATATCCATGCAAAAATGGTTTAATTTCCATACTTGTGTTCGGTTTGGTTTAAAAATGTCTTGTCCATGATCATTTTGTTTAAATTGGGTTTTATGTGTTTTTGAATAGGTGCTTGATGAGTTTAATTTTTATGCTTGAATTTGACTACATTTGATCATGATTTGAGCTTGCATTCAAATGAGATATTCAAGTTACATGTATGTGATAAATTTGGTTTTTGTTAGATATTAAAGTCTTGTGATATGAGTTGAATAAAAAGGTGATATTTAGTTATGTGTTTCGGCAATAAGATTAATATTGGATGTTAGTTGAATTAAGATTATGTTATGTGATAATTAGGTATTTAGAAATATTGTATATACATGTGGTGTATTTAAAATATGTTTGATTGGAAAATGTAAGTGATTATATGCTTCGGTTTTGGTGTTCATATTTATATTGATAAGTATGTGTTTTGGAGAATATTAAGAAAACATAAATATGCTACGGTTTGAGTGTTATAATGACCGAATATGTCTTAATTAGTTTTGTAGTGATAATGAAATAAGGATGTTCGGAAATGACCCATTTGGAGTACACACATGCACAAGCTTGTAATAGGTTAATAAGTGTTTAATATGTACATAATAAACCAGTTATGATTGGTGTATTAAGCCTACTTACATACGGACATGTTATATATATATTAGTGATGAGTTTGTTATAAATTGCTAATTATGGAACGATATATTTTAGTTCGGTACTATGAAATATTAATTGCGTACAATGTAATTTAGTTGAATGAAAATAGATATTTACTAAAACATATGAATTAGCATGTTTATTTTCGACTCTTGTATTTGGGTTTGACCATTTGAATAGTGACTTGTGTTATAATAAAACTAGAAGGGTATATGTGTTTTAAGTAAATTGGTTTTGTTATTTGTATTTTAATGACTAAGTTGTATATAGAAATATAATGATAAGTATATTAATTTCGGTCAATGTAAGTTATTGAATGTAAACGCATGATGTGCCGATTATGAAAAAGTGATTTTTCATTTATTTGATATTTTTGCTTATGATTTATGTGACTACATATATGTTCGTTTTAAAATATGAAATAATTCATAAAGAGTTTATTTTAGCTTTATGATTTAAAATTTGATTGATTTAAGAGACTTGTTTATGTGTACTTGTAAATTGTTCGGATGTGTGCTTTGTTTAGTAATGCCTCGTAACCCCATTCCGGCGACGAATACGGGTTAGGGTGTTACATTTGATTGGTATCAGAGTTATGGTTTAGTCGGTTGTAGGACTACCATAGCGTATGTGAGTCTAGCTATACATGTCATATTTTATATTGCAAGAGTGTGATGACTTCTGACATCTGAAAATGTGTTTTCGTATAAGAGTTATGGTTTAGTTGATGATGTTGAGAGTATAGCGCCTACTCCTGCGCAAGGGACAGCGCCGGTTGATTCTCGACTGACTTCGAGTAACCAAAAGGGAGAGGCTAGACAAGTCTTTTACCAAATGATGAACGACTGGTTTACTCAATATATCTGGACTAATTCAGCTGCACAACAACCTCCACCCCCGACTAATCCACTTCGATACCCGTTATACCTTAAGTAAGTGATTTGTTGAGATTGCTTAAGCCTCCTCTTGATAAAATCAGAACACACGGGGCTGAAGAGTTTAGAGCCACTGATGATGATGATGCTGAGCAAGCTGAATTCTGGCTCGATAATACTATTCGAGTGTTTGACGAGTTATCTTGCACCCCTGACGAGTGCTTAAAATGTGCCATATCTTTGCTACGGGACACTGTATATCACTGTGGAATACACTAGTATCGGTGGTTCCGAAAGAGCAAGTGACTTGGGAATTCTTTCAGACTGAGTTCCGTAAGAAATACATCAGCTAGAGATTTATTGATCAGAAACGCAAGGATTTTCTTGAATTGAAACAAGGTCGGATAACAGTGACAGAGTATGAGCGGAAATTTGTAAGACTCAATCGGTATGCCCGAAAGTGTGTTTCGACCGAAGCTATAATGTGTAAAAGATTTGAAGATGGGCTGAACGATGACATTAAATTGTTAGTTGACATACTTGAGATAAAAGAGTTCGTAGTACTTGTTGAGCGAGCTTGCAAAGCCGAAGAGCTTGGGAAAGAAAAAAAGAAAAGCTGACTCTGAAGCTAAAGATTCACGTAAGAAACCATTTAGTAAGTCATTCCAGTCGATATCAAAGAAGTTCCGAGATGATGATAGCCGTTCAAAGGCTACTGCGGGGTATTCTAGACGAGATCGGGATAGACCACCTGTGAGTTCGAGAGTTATCTTAGTAGCTAGTGTGGGGAATGTTAGATCAAATCAACCCGAGTATAAACATTATGGTAAACGACATTCCGGTAGTTGCAGATTGCATGATCGGGCTTGCTTTAAATGTGGATCGACGAATCATTATATTCTTGAGTGCCCAGAGTTGGCGGAGCAAAATCCGATACAGAATACGAGATCGGTTAACACTGCAGCACGAGGTAGACCACCCAAAAATACGGGTAATGTGAGTGGCAGTCGAGAGGGACCAAAGATACAGTTGTCAGATTCGAGGCTCGTGCACCTGCCAAAGCCTATGCTATTCGAGCACGCTTGGAGTCCTCATCCCCAGATGTTATTACTGGTATTTTCACTCTCTATGATACTAGTGTTGTTGCATTGATTGATCCTGGTTCAACTCATTCTTATGTGTGTGAGACTTTTGTAATGACCCAAAATTCACGGGCATCAGAAAAGTATAATATTGGGCCTCCGTCTTAGTAAATTGAGTTTGAAAATAATTATTAAAAATATTTACTAGGCTAGTTGTGTGTTTAATTAGGTTTTAGATAGGTGAATTTAGTCTGATTAAGAATAATTAGGGAAAATGATCAAATTGAATAAAGAGTGAAAGTCTAATTATAGATTAAAAGAAAGTAAAAAGGGCTAAAATGGCAATTAAGCCATTTATATGAAATGTGGCATATATGCATTAAAATTTAAGATTTTATTTAAGTTATATATAAATATTATATGTATATAATTATTATAATTATTAAACATTATTATGGTTTTATATTATTATTACTATTATTATTATTATTAAATAAACCAAAATATGCCAATTGTATGGATATGATAAAATACATGTGTAATATAAGTATTTGTACATTTGTAATATAATTGTATATTTTCTTATAATTGAAGTAAAAGATATTTATTAATTAAATTATTATATTAAAAGATTTTTTTATGAAGTAGTTAGATTAAGACAAATGTAAGGTTATGATATGGTACAAATGTATTAATTATATTTGTTATTAAAATAGATATTTTATAAATATTAATTAATTAAATATAAAAGAAATAAATCATATGGTGCCAAATGTAGGGTAATAAAGTTGTACAAATGTAATAAAATATGTATATACACTTGTATTATAATTAAAATATATTTATTAATTAAATTGTTATTAATAAATTATATTAATATAATATAAAGTAAATGAAATAAAAGGAAATAAAAACAAAGCAAAAGAAAAGAAAGAAACTCATATTAAAAGAAAAGATTTGGGTTTGACCATTTGAATAGTGACTTGTGTTATAATAAAAATAGAAAGGTATATGTGTTTTAAGTAAATTGGTTTTGTTATTTGGATTTTAATGACTAAGTTGTATATAGAAAGATAATGATAAGTATATTAAATTCGGTCAATGTAAGTTATTGAATGTAAACGCATGATGTGCCGATTATGAAAAAGTGATTTTTCATTTATTTGATATTTTTGCTTATAATTTATGTGACTACATATATGTTCGTTTTAAAATATGGAATAATTCATAAAGAGTTTATTTTAGCTTTATGATTTAAAATTTGATTGATTTAAGAGACTTGTTTATGTGTACTTGTAAATTGTTCAGATGTGTGCTTTGTTTAGTAATGCCTCGTAACCTCATTCCGGCGACGAATACGGGTTAGGGGTGTTACAATATGTATATGAAGAAACAGTAAGAGAATAATATGTATCATGATATGTATATATATCAATATCTTGATATGTTGATACATGGAAAATATGTTAGTTGGGATGAGTAATAAACTCAAGTGTGATATGTTGAGAAAATAAGTTTATCAATGTTTAATTTATATGAAATATGTTCAAGTACATTAATAAGTGTTGTTTGATGCTTAGGCAAGTACCAAGCTATTGGTTGAATGGTAATACGTTTATTTATAAGATGCATTGAAAGGGTAAGTACTCAATGAAAATATGCTAGTGCTCATGAAAGAGTGGTAAGGTTTAAGTTATGCAATTTATTATGAAATGATTTATCATGAAATGATTTATCATGTGGTTAATTCGAAAAAGGCTATGTTTAAATGCACTAGCTTGTAGCTATGGTTGAATAATATGTTTATGACTGGTGTGTTATGCATATGGAATGAGTGTGGAAAGTAAAGAAATGCAAATGAAAATAAAGAAATTTGGAAGAGTTAAACTTGTTTAAAATCCTACTATGCTAGGAATAATATGTATAATTGATACTGTAGATTTATTCATCTTGTAAGTTGTTGAATATAACTTTATGATTATTGTGGTATCAATATTGGATTATTCTTGATATGTATAAATTTCATATTTTAAATGAATTGATATGATTAAAGTTTATACAAGCTTACTAAGCATTCATTGCTTACGTAGTTGTCTTCCCTTACTTTTCAAATTATCAAAAGCTCGATTGGGTTGGAAGCTTGTCGAAGTTATATCACACTATCCATCGGTTCTATCGGTACTTTTGAATGTTTTTTTATTTTGGTTATAATGACATGAATAGGTATTTTGTTTAATGTTGGCCTAAATGTAATTTGTTGAGATGAGCCACTTATTTTGGCTTGTTTTGGATGCCTATTTATAGCTTGTTGATATGTATAATGTTGATTGTAGGTTGACACAAAATTGAATGAGAAATATGACTTGTAAAATGGCCTATTTTTGGTCACCTGGCCGTGTGTCCCCTGTATCTTAAATCTGCACAAAACAGAATGCTCACACGACCTAATACACGGCGTGTGGCTTAGCCGTGTGACCCAATTCAGTATACTCACATGGGCACGGACATGGGCTGAGACACAGTTGTGTGTCCCTATTTCGAATGCCCACACAGCCTGAGACACGGGCGTATCTCCTCACCGTGTGAGTCACAGGGCCTGGCCACACGGCCGTGTGACCCCTGTAGTGCTGAAAATTTTAAATATTTCTGAATTTTTTTTGAGTTTTTAATTTAGTCTCGATTTGTTTCTGATGCGTAATTTGGGCCTCGTGGGCTCGTATAAGGGACAATATGCATGAATTTGATTGGTTTTTAACATTAATGCTATATGATATGAAATGTTTGCATTTTCTGTCTGTTTGATTTGTAAACTCCGGTAATGCTCTGTAACCTTGTTCTGGTGACGAATTTGGGTTAGGGGTGTTACGATTCCTACATTGGGACCTAAACTTTTTTTCTCCAAGTTAGGCCCTAAACTTGACAATTGTTCACATTGGGGTGAACTTTTCTTTTGTCCAAGTTAATCCTTGAACTTGACAATAAACTAAGAAATTATTTATCCACACAAAATAATTGAAATGATATAATTTTAAAAATGAATCAAATGGAAACAACTTTAAAATTATCTATAACACCCCAAACCCGGCCTAGACGTTATGGTCGAATTTGACGACGTCACATGGTAGTGTTTTTCGAAAAATATGTCGTCGCTAAATCCTCTTTTCTATTTAACTATTTTTTTATTATCTTATGTTAACTTCAAATCGTGTCGTTCATTTTCAAAATATTATTTATTTACAAATCATTATTCAATTTCAAAATGTTTTATTTTTATTTTTATTGCGGAAGCTTTTAAACAGTTTGCTTATTTGTGGTATTTTTGATAAAACATTAATTTCAATTGAAAACCCAAATTTTACCTAACACTAGCAGATTTAAATCATAAAACCGTATAAAATCTAAATTTTAAACCAAAATTCATAAAGACCATAATTATAACAAAATACTCCTAAATAAAAGTAAAATTATAAATAGGTAGTAAGCAGTGTAAAAGAAGTCGTGTGGCCACCACTGAGTCTTCCACTGCACCGATCTGCCTATATTTGGGAATTACCTGTACAGATTAAACAGAAGGGGTGAGTTGACGTAAACTTAGTGTGTAATCCCCGTACAAATGAACAGACAGTAAACAAATAAACACAGTCTGGGCTTAAGCCATTTTCAGTATCAGTATCAGTCCAGTTCGGGCCTTAGCCCATCTCAGTACAAAAACAGTCATGCAGTAGGGCTTTAGCCCATCACAATATCAGTAGCAGTAACAGATATGCAGTCACAAAACTCCTACCCATCCAGCCTCTACACACCATCTCCGTCCAACCCTACACTCTATGTAGGGATATAATCAACCCACCCATCCCTACATTCCAAGTAGTACCGAATGCGGCACTAGACAGTAGTTGCAGCTGAGCTGCCAGTAAATTAGGCTCGAAGCCTTTCAGTACACTTCCTCCGAACATTATAATCCCCCAACTCAATGCAATGCAATATACAGATATGACATGCTATAACATAATATCATGCATGTAAATAGGGCATACAGTATCAAATTAGTGGAACATCATCAAGCTTAACCATATCAGTCATACAGTCATTTCAGTCAATTACGGGTCTAGGTAAACTTACCGACCCTACAGTAGGTTCACAGTCGACGTGGGTGACCCGTGCAACCTTATCAGTCAAACAGTGAAAATAGGCCTACAAGCCCATGATGTTCGCCCGTGTAGCCCACATGACCCAAATTGGCCTTGGCCTCGTGATCCATTTTAATGTAACCCGTGCTAGTTAAATTGTAACACCCCTTACCCGTATCCAACACCGGAATAGGGTACGAGGCATTACCAAAACACATACACTTGTAAACGTATTTAACCGAGTTATAAAATTTCATCAAAATTAAAACTTTCAAAAATAATTAACATGTTTCTATAACTTTTCACAATATATCCTCAAAATATTATAATCATAATAATTAGGGCCTGCGAGACCCGATACATACTCATGCAATTTAATGCTTCATTTCCATTTCATTCAATTCGCAATTTCTCATGCTCATAATTTAAATCATATCACTAGAAATTTTCATTTAATTCACGTACAATTCAATGACATCAAATTCAAAACTAATACGTATTTACCATTTAACTCAATGTTTATTGATTATACCATTCAATAACACATTTATGAAATTCTCAATTTAGCAATGAAAATATCACTTTAGTTTGAATAACAACATCGTCCTGATATAAATACACTACCACTTATCCATTTACTTTAATTCTTTTGGGCCCATTTGTCACTTACCATCCTTAATCAAATTAGGGAACGGTCACGGAAAATTGAGTACTTCACTTTCACTTTGCCATAGTATAACTATGGTCTTACGTATGATCACTTATCACTTGTCCCTTGATCAGATAAGTGTAGCCACTTATCACTTTGTTTCTTGATCAGATAAGTGTAGCCACTTATCACTTTGTCTCTTGATCAGATAAGTGTAGCTAAAGCTATCACTTATCACTTTGTCTCTTGATCAGATAAGTATAGCCGAAGCTATCACTTATCACTTTTCACTTGTCACTTGATCAGATAAGTGTAGCCGAAGCTATCTATCACTTATCACTTTCCACTTGTCACTTGATCAGATAAGTGTAGCTGAAGCTATCACTTATCACTTTGTCACTTGATCAGATAAGTATAGCCGAAGCTATAACTTATCACTTTATCACTTGATCAGATAAGTATAGCCGAAGCTATTACTTATCACTTTCCACTTGTCACTTGATCAGATAAGTGTAGCTAAAGCTACCACTTATCACTTTATCACTTGATCAGAAGTACTCAAATCCGGCGTTCCGCTCAATTTGATCATTTATTCATATATCAGGCTTACCAACATGTGTTAATTCATAAACCATTCATGGTATTATTTCATGCCAAATCATATACTGAATATACCATACACACATACTATGAAACTTTATTTTCACACATGAGCTTAAACCATGACCAATAATGCACAAAAATAAGCATCATTCATATTTCATCGTTTATGAGTTATAATCAAACATATGACCATTTATACACGAATCATTCATATATTTCCCAATTTTCCTCCTCCTCCTCTCCATTCCACATCCTTAATGTGTATAACACACTTAAACAACATTAACCATAATTTCAATATTCACTAACATGTATATTCAAAGCTGTTTATCCGAGTCAGAGTCACTAAATTATTTTTATCCGGAGCTACAGAGCTCCAAATTAAGATCCGTTAATTTTCCCTGAAACTAGACTCACATATCTTCATACCATAAAATTTTCATAATTTTTTGTTCAGCCAAATAGTACAGTTTATTCTTTAAAGTTTCCCCTGTTTCGCTGTCTGACAGTTCCGACCACTCTTCACTAAAAATTAATTATCTTATTGTACAGAATTCGGATGATGTTTTAGCTTGTTTCTTCTAAAAATAGACTCATTAAAGATTCTAACCATATAAACTATAACTCATAATCATTTCTGTACAATTTTTAATGATTTTCCAAATTCAGAACAGGGGAACCCGAATTCATTCTGACCTTGTCTCACAAAATCTATTGTATCTCATGATTTACAATTCCATTGCTCACATCATTTCTTTATAAGAAACTAGACTCAATAAGCTTTAATTTCATATTTTATTCATCCTCTAATTCAATCTCTACAATTTTTGGTGATTTTTCAAAGTTACACTACTGCTGCTGTCCAAAACTGCTTTAGTGCAAAATGTTGATTTCCATTTTGCCCCAAATTTCACAGTTTATACAATTCGGTCCTTTCTCAATTAACCCCTCAATTAATCTAATTTTCTCAATTAGTACTTTACTAGACATTATAAGTTGTTACACAACTATTTAAATTCAGAATTGCCACATATAACCCTATCTTCAAACTCTTTTACTATTAGGTCCCAAACATTCACTTTCTATTCAATTCTTTCAATAAAATCAGCATATGAACAATTTAAAGCTCTAATTTCATGCTAAATCATCATATACTTCCAGCACATATTCATATCAACTTTCAACTTCTTTCATAAAATCAAAAACTAATGAATTTAACAAGTGGGCCTAGTTGTAAAAGTCATAAAAATACAAAAATTTCAAGAAATAGTCAAGAATTGAACTTACTTGTAATAAAAATATGAAGAACCAGCTTGAAGAAGCCCTTCCATGGTGTTTTAGCTGATGATAATTCAGAAAAATGAAGAGAAATCTAGATAATTCCACTTGGGTCCTAACTTTATTAAGCAAATTTTGCAATTTTCCAATTTTGCCCTTAATTCTCCTTACTTTCTTGCTGATTTCATGCCTCTGCCGTCCAGCCCAAATAGACCTTGGGTCTATTTGCTTTTAAGCCCTCTTCCTTTTATCATTTAAGCTATTTAATCATTTCCCAAAATTTTGCATTTGTTACAATTTAGTCCTTTTTGTTCAATTAATTATCGGAACTTTAAAATTTCTTAACGAAACTTTAATACTAACTTTTTAACACTCCATAAATATTTATAAAAATATTTATGGCTCAGTTTAAAATCCCCGAGGTCTTGATACCTCATTTCGATTCTAATTATTTTAATATTTATTTCTAGTGCACTATTCACTATTTCAAAAATTTTCCTAACTTCATATTTAACTTATACTTGCTAAATTAATAATATTTTCTACCCATTTGTCGAATTTAGTGATCTCGAATCACCGTTCCGACACCTCTGAAAATTCAAGCCATTACATTTTTTTTTTCGTCGGATTTGTGGTCCCGAAACCACTGTTCCGACTAAGCCTAAAATCGGGCTATTACATAAATATTCATATGTGTTTCCACTATTTACTTATATGATCCTTCAAAGTTGTCTACTTGAGTCATTGTTACTAAACTATTTGTATCTTAAGCTATAGAATTCTGAATTAAGATCCTCAAATTTTTCCTAAAACCAGACTCACATATCTTCTTACCGTAAAATTTTCAAAATTATTGGTTTAGCAAATAAGTACATTTTATTCTTTAAATTTTCTCATCTTCTACTGTCTGACAGTTTCGACCTTTCTACACTAAAAATTAATTATCTTCTTATACAAAACTCAAATGATGTTTTTGTTTGTTTCTCTTGAAAGTAAACTCATTCAAGATTTTAAACATATAAATTATAACCCATAATTATTTTTATAAAATTTTTAATAATTTTCCAAATTCAGGACAGGGATTCCAAAACCGTTCTAACCCTGTCTCACTAAAATTCAAATATCTCATAATATGAAATTATTTTGCTTACTTTGTTTCTTCTATGAAAAACTAGACTCAAATATATTTAATCCCATATTTTTTTCATCCTCTAATTTGATTTCCAAAATTTATGGTGATTTTTTGAAGTTAGCCTACTGCTGTTGTCCAAACAAGTAATTTCAACTTTTCGCCGAATCCCTTATTTTTGTGTTTTGGGTACACACTTGGTTTTGTTTGATGCTAAAACAGTCCCCGAGCACTCCAAAACCTATAATTGAACAAATAATACCATAATCAGTCTTACCTTATGATTAATCAAAATCCCAAAACCAAAATACTTACCCATAAAATGATGAACACTTACCGCAAAAACTTCAAATTGGTACGTTTACGAAAATCATGAAGAGAGCCTTAATCCTCACGAAATGATGCTGCCAACACCCTGGAATTAAACTATTGAACACAAAATAATCTCTTAAAATGATAACCAACAACTTACTGAATTTGCACAACTGCTGCTTAATGCTATGAAATCAAGAGGAAAGAATGGTTTAGGGGGAACAAGGGAATTTCAGCAGTAGAGGAAAGAAAAGAAAAGATAATCGAGTAAGAAGCAAGGAAGAAAAAAAAATTTGGTAGAGATGGGGAAGAGAAAACGCCAGAATGATGGAGAAAAAAACGACTCTTTTTTTCAAAAAAGGAAAAAGTGATCAGATTTTGGATATCCTCCCCCATAATCCCCTAATTCACTCCTAAAATCACTCCCTCACTTCCCACTACACATCCACTACTCAGAAACCCAGTTCAGCACAACTCTTGCCGAAATTAAAAGCAAAAATACAACATTTGTTGTCCCAAAGATTTGAACCCATGACATCCCTCACACCAACACTCCACTTATCCACCAGACCAACAAGCCCATTCTGTTAATTATTTGCCAACTTTTACTTAAAAGCCTACTGACCAAAGATATTAGTCATTAAAATACCAAAATTTGCCCAAGTCCTGACTTAAACTTGGGACCTCCCAAACACTCCCAGAACACATAACCACTAAAGCTGACAGATGTTTGTGTCGCACATTCACAATACCCAAAATTAAAATTTTGGGGTGTTACATTATCATTAAGTCCAGACAGAATATGGTGTCTACAGTCTTCAATTTCTATTAATTATATAGTGTACCTAGATACGTTTTCACAAGATATGCAAAGTAGCAAATCTAAATTATGGTACGATGCTATACATGATGAGACAAAATCCATGTTGGATGATCAAGTTTGGGATCTTGTTGAGTTGCCTCAAGAAAAAGAAAAAAACCAATTGATTGAAAGTAGATTTTTAAGACAAAAAAGGATTAGTTAGGCTATATTGTGAGATACAAGTCTAGCCTTGTTCTTAAAGAATTCACTCATAAGGAAGGGATTGATTATAAAGAGATACTTTCTCATATCTCTAAAAAAAAACTCCTTCCATATCATTATGGAATTAGTTATCCATTTTGACTTAAATTTCAAGTGCATGTGAAAACAACTTTCCTCAATGAGATTTAAACAAAAACATATATATAAAGCAACTTGATAAGTTTATCTCAAGTGGTGGTGAGGATTTGCTTTGCAAGCTCTAAGAGATTTATTTATGAACTCAAGCAAGTCTCCTACCAATGTTATTTACGATTCAATGGTGTTATTTCTTCCTTTGGTCCTATAGAGAATCTTGTGGATTAGTGTGTGTATCATAATGTTAGTTGGAGTAAAATCATATCTTTTTGTGTGTGTTAATTATAGATGATAAAATTTTGTTTATAATCAATTATATAAGTTTGCTACATGCGATAAAATAATTACTCTTCAAAATTTTAGTATGAAAGATATGGATGAGGCATTTTGTGCTATTGCCATTTAAATCCATAGGGATAGATTTTAACACATGTTAGGATTATACTAGGAAACTTATATTAATAAAATTGTTAAGAGTTTTAGATGAGGGCACAAAGTATTACACCTATTGTTAAGTGCTATAAATTTCTTAAACCAATGTCCAAAGCTTGAAATAAAGAAATAATAAGGGGAGAATATTTCATATGTTTAAACTATTTGAAGTTTGATTTGTGCCAAGTCTGTACCAAACTTGATACTGCAATTTGTAAGGGGAATATTGGGAAGATAATAAATCAATCTTAACTTAGACCATCAAAAAGTTGCAAGTAAAGTAATGAGATATCTTTAAGGAATCAAAAATTACATGCTTACATATATATGATCTGATAATTTAAATATTCAAACTGACTTCGTTGGCTATGTTGGTTCTTAAAAATCAACATTTGAATATATTTTGTGTTTGTTGGAGGAGCAATAACTTAAAAAAATGTCATACAAACGTTGGTTAATAGTTCTACTATGGAAGCTGAGTTTGTTTCCTATTTTAAAAGTAATTCAGAAGGTATTTGATTGATAAGTTTTATTGTGGGGGCTTGAGTTATTGTTTGTATTTCTAAGCCGATAATGATATATTGTGACAATATAATAGTTGTGTCATTTGCTAATAATAACAAAAAATGTAAGTTCAAGTAGATACATAAACACTAAATACTTAGCAATTAGGAAGCATATGCTAAGTTTATGAAAATGCTCAATCATCTTTGAAATACACAAATCTTCAATCAGTTTCACTTTCATGATGTTTGTGATTTATTTAAAGTTTTCTAAGCATTCAAATTTTATGATAATCAAGCGTTATATAACTGAAGGTCATAAAATTATTTGTATTTACAATGAAATGCTTGTATATGGTTATAAATTTAATTTTGAATATATTATTGAATATATATATATATTAAGGCGAACCCATTAACCATATTCCAACTTAGTTAGGAAATTACTAAAAGTCTATTTTTTCTATAAACTAAGAAATGTCATTTTGAGAGTATTTATATTTTCTTCTTTTTTTGTTGATAAATCTAAAAAATAGATACATATAATAAAAGAAAATAGGATTTGAACCCAAGTCATCATAGCTTTTACGGTAAATTATATCATTAGTCACTCAATTATGAGTAAGTTTTTGTTTGGGTCACTTAAATAAAAAAAGATACAATTTGATCACTAACATTTTTGTAACTGTTTTTTGGTCACCTGACATTAAGTGACTAGCAGTGACACTTTTTTAATTGGTATAATAATAATTATAGTCCCTAGCTTTTATACTTTCTGTCAATTTGACCTTGATTTTATATAAAAATGATAAAAAATTAAAATTCTTTTTAAAAATTTATTACTTTCTAAAAAGTTGTAAAAGTACGTAGAAAATTCAAATATTAAATCAAAATAGATAAAAATTTAAAAAAAGAGATAAAGTGAGAAAATGAGGGAAAATTGTTTTTCACTGTATAAGAAAGGAAAAAAGAAAAATATTTGGAATATAACTTATTTTTACAATTTGAGTTTTGAAAAATGATTTAAATGAATTGAAATGTTTAATTGAGTTTGAAAAAGAAAGTTTGTGATTTTTTTTTTGTTAAAAAATGGCATCAAAGTCATTTTCACAAGTATCTGTGATATTAGATCTGTAAGAAGTTCTTCAATAACATGAAACTTAACTTGAAAATACTATTAATTTAGTTCTGTTTTGTTTTTAATTTGTTATTGGATTGTATTAAATGACCATTTTTGTTATTCTATCTCAATATTAATTAATCTTGAGCTTTACTACAATAGAATATTGAGTTTTCTTGTATGAAAATTAGTTTTTAATCGTATTTAAGATTTATACCATATTAATATTATATTAAGAGATTGAAATTGATCTAGTTTTTTTATTTGTCTTCATGATTTTATGGCAATGATGAAGATTTGTTGTTGCAATAACTTGAATTTTTACATAGGTTTTATTTAAATTAAAAAATAATTTTGAATTCTTTAAATAATTTTTATATAGAATAAAGGTAAAATTAACAGAAAGTATAAAAACTGAGAATTAAATTTATTATTATACCAACTAAAAAAATATCATCATTAACCATTAAACTGTTGGGTAAAAAAAACAATTTCAAAAATATGAATAATTAAATTATAACATTTTTAATGAAATGACCAAAATTAAAACTTATCTATAATTGAAGGTTAATAACATAATTTACCCTAACTTTATTATTTCGTTAACTTTTTTTAATAAATATTTTTGAGTATTTATAATTGATTTTGAACTTTATATTCAATATCTTCTCATTATTTCACAGATGATTCTTAGCTATATGGGAACAAGAAGAAGAGCACGTAGTGAAGGCGATAAGTAGAAAAGGTCAACAACTATGGACGACGGAGTGTGTGTATTTGCACCGTCATATGACTTTCTTGGAATTATAAATAAGCTTAACTCAATGTCCAATTCGCAACAAAGGTGATGTATGAATTTGTAAATTTTACGCCACATTTTGTAATTTTTTACAATTACCTCTTCTTTTAATTTTAATTTTATTTTACTTTTTTAAATCTGGAATTTCGAGTATAGATTGCAAATATATTTAATGTTACACTCTTAGTAGTTTTACAATGTATATCAAAAAAATTTTTGATGCATAAATGATATGGCAGGGTTTAAACCTTAATATTTAAGGTGTAAATAAAAAATTTAACCACTACTTCCCTATGACTATATGGGTAAGTGTTTAGTAATATGTATCATGTTATCTATTTTCTTTTCTTTAGGGTGAAGTTAGACAACTTTTTGGGGTTGAAATTGAATTGTATATTTTTATGATAGTAAAAATATAATTTTATCATTTTAATTACTTATATTTTTAAAATTTTTAAAAGATTAAATCAAATCTGTATAATTTTGAGAACCCATGTGTAATTTTAAAATTTCAACATTTTTAATTTAAAATTTCCAGGCGACACTTTTTTTTTTTTTGAAGTTATAAGTAATCGCAACGAATTAATTCAATTCTAACTAATTAAAAATAAATTTGAAGACCTAATAATATTAATTTTTAAGTTTGATCAAGTCAACCTGAACTCAAATTAAATAACTATTATAACTATTTTTAAATACAAATATTACATAGACAAAAAAATTCATATACCAAATTAAAAGAAAAATCAAACTCAAATAAAAAAATCATTTTAAATTAAAAAATCGATTTAATAGAAATAAACGAATGCTTCAATGGAGAATCTGTTTAAAAGAAATAAATAAAATGAAGATGAAAGGCATGAGATGAAATTGTTTGAAATTCTCTGGAAATCACCTTTTTTATTTTTTGTTTTTTATTTTGCCTTTGTTAGAAATTCGTCTATGATTTTTTTCCTCTCAATTTCATGTCGTTGACTGAAGCAGTGACCCGGCCATAAATGAATAGTACAGTCCTAAACTCTAAAGCACCCTGTGGAATTGAAATCTAAACTATAAACTCAAACACTAATTCATAAGCACATTTTCTGCAACGTTACTGAAATTAATATACTCTTAAAATACATGGGTTTATGATATTTTATACAAATTATTCACAACTCACTCGATTTCCCATTCTCCTTAAAAACAAAAAACAAAAAAACACCCAAGAACAAGATGAAAACAACAGTCAAGGACCCCATATAAACCTCTCTTGAATATCGTTGCGGTTGCCAAAGCTTGTTTTTGCCCACAAAACGTCGATCTTGACAGCTCAAGTTAATTAATCTGAGGTCCACTGCCGCCGCTTGTCCCTGGCCTTTTAGGAGTAAAGAGAGAAACCATGGGAAGGCTGCCATCGTTGGTGTCTCCCTGCATTAAAGATACAAAGAAAACAACGCCTACATAATTGAAACCTTACATCTTAAAATTACATGCATAACTGAAACATGCATCTTAAGTCAAGGACTTGATTCGGAAATAGTGGAGACCAAATGTGACCCACTGCTGGGTCAGTTTCAAAGATATCAAAGAAGTTAGCTAGCAAGCAAAGCAACATATCTTACAGTGGGGGAAGGAGGAGGATCAGCTGGTGGGTCGATCACGGTGGTTGATGGATCTGAATTGTCTGTTGATGAAGGTGGATCTGCATTTTCCTTTGGAGAAATAGGTTGATTATGATTGGCTTTACTGTCATCTTCTTTTTTTGGACATGGATTAGGGTTTTGTTGGAATCCAGTTTCAAGTCCCAAACACCTGAGAATGGCGCCTACAACTTCATGGAAGGACCTTGGGAAGTAATTAGCTGGAGTTCCTTGCAACGTTACTTCCTTTGCTGATGAAGTATCTTCCATTGCTTTTTGAGACGGGAGAGATAGCTTCTTCCTTGTACTGTTGCTGGTTTTTATTAGTCTTCATAAATGCCTGGTTTGGTGGACCAGCAATAGTATTGACGAAAGTACAAAATTATCCCCTCCCTTTGTCACTATAAATTTCTTTAACAATTGCAATCCGTTTAACTTTATTCAACATTTTGTATAAAACAAACTTTATTCGAGATTTGATTTTTTCTCTTTTTTCTTTTTGCTATTCAAATATGCATTTTATTTAAAGAAAATCAATATTTTTCAGTGATTATAATATTAAACCATTCTCTCATTATATATGTGATTTAGTTGGTAAATGATGAATTTATTAATTTTTTAAATATAAATAATAAAACGTTTCACGTAATATTCGATATCTGAACTTGACATTTTTTGATAATTTGACATTTAGAATTTTTTGTTCAATTTGATACGAGGATTATTAGTAAAAATAGATTTTCGGGAGATCTAGAAAGCTGCAAAACTTTATAGTTCTATTCTATTTTTTCTCTATTTAAATTATATATACATACGCAATAGAGGAAGATAAAATTCATTTTATTTATCTCTCCAAATTCGAATTTCATTTCATAAAAGGAAAATTTCACTTTTTATCTTGTTGCTAGAAGTTTACTCATTATTAATATCGGGTAATGATAATAATAATTATCCACATAATTTGCTTTTCGACAATTCCTATTTTTTTGTCACAAAGTCAAAGCCTATTACGCGAGCTTTGACTTTGATTATGATAAACTAACTAACTACCTTTTCACTACAAATAAAAAAATTTCAGACTCTACTTGATTGAATTTTGATTCAAAGGAAAAAAACTGTGGATTTGAACTAACTCACTCAGAACACCTTTTAAAGGATTACGTGATACGATTGGATCGAATAAACCCTTATGGAAAATATTCAGCCGCCTGTGAACCTTCCGATATTGTTTTATTCAATGCTTGCTCAATTACTCTTTTACCCGCAAATGCAATATAGACATTAGGTTTAGCAATAATGATATCCCCCAACATACAAAACTCGCAGTCACTCCACCAGTAGTAGGAGATGTAAGAATTGATACATAAAATAACTTTTTATTTGATTGATAATCATATAAAGTGGAAGATATTTTAGCCATTTGCATCAAGCTCAACTTGAGTTTTTTTTTCTTAACTTGGTATTTAAACTTGACACTTATTCCTAATTTGGTACTTAAAAATGTTATTTTTTTATGCGGTACGTAGCAAAAATAATTAATTATGAACGATATGTTGCAGATGGCATGAAATTTCATTTTTTTATTTTAAATGTTCAATTACTTTTATTTTTATTTTTATTTATTTTCTTAATTTATAATAATGATTTTATTTTATTTTGAGTTTTTTAAAACTATTGTTTTCTTATTCAATATTAATTCATTAAGCATAACTTAATGCATAATTTTTTAACACAATTTTTCTCTAATACTGATAATATTTTTGTGGAATTAAGGGCTTTATGAAAACCAGAGTATACTTTAAGTAACTGGCCCCTTTTAAATCATTCTTGCTATTAACAGTCAAAATAATCTCAACCCTAATAGAAAGTAAAATTTAAGCATAATGTTTAGCGAAACATAGGAATCTCCAAATAAATGAAATAATTTCTGCTATTAAGTTCTCGTCATCTATCGCATGTCGATTATACATTAGCTATTTCTAAAAAAAACTAACACCATTAGTGTTTGGGAGGTAATTTGTATAACATTTGATAAGTTTAGATACCAAATTTAACCTTAAAAAAGAATAGGATCAAATTAAAAAAAAAAAGTTGCCAAGTTCAAATACCAAATTGGACAAAAAAAATTTAGGTACCAAATTAGAAAAAGTGTCAAGTCCAAATGCCAAATTGAGTCAAAAAATTTTAGGTACCAAATTAAGAAAAAAGAAGTGTTAAATTTAGGTACCTAATGTATATTAAGCCATAATAAAATTAAATAAGAAGTAGATGTTTAAATTGATATCAAATTTAGAGAATCAAATTTATTGTTTATCTACACGTATATTAAACTCCTAATTGAGTTGGTCTCATGGATTGATTAGGTACCAATTCAATTAGAAAATTACTAAAATACCTTTTTAGTTACAAAATAAGTTATATTATTATGAGAGAGTTCTTATTTTTTTTTTACCTTTTATAGATCAATAAAAACTCAATCATAGTAAGATTTGAACCCATGGCACACTAAATTTTAAACATTTAATTTTACCACTTTTATCAATTCAACCAAAGCACATTTAGTTTTGGTATGAACTTCAATAGATATATTTGTTCCATAATTTTGTTCTCCCACATTGTGCATGTGTCATAATCTAGTAAAAATAAAGTAAATTCAAAACAGATTCAAATATTTGACATGCATAAAAGCATGAGTTTGAAGAAACTTTTTAATTGATTGATATAGCCTTTATTATTCATTATATTATTGAATTTTTCATTTTAAATATTTTTTAATTATTTATTTTTTTATAAAACAATAGGGGTGAAAGCTGAGGGTAATATAGTTTGAACTTGTATCAAATAGGTGTCTGACAATAGCTTTAACTACTCCATATAAATCAAGACTTTTTAATTATTTATAAAATTTATTACATTTATACTAATACATCATTTGTTATTTATTACATTATTGAATTTTCATTTTAAATAATCACTTTTATTATTTATACTTCCTCAGTAAAAAATGTCACAGTAGATCTTTTGATACCAAAGTTTTTAGACTTTCACCTCAATTATTTTAAATTTTTTTATTTAATCAAATTTTATAAAAAAAACACCCTATATTTAAAAACTATTTCATGATAATATATATTTAAATATTTATCCGCAATAAATTTAAAAAATAAGAGGTTAAAGTTGAAACATTTTGACCATTAAAAGTCAAAATATGACAGTTTAGTTGAATGGAGGCAATAATATTTATCATATTTGTAAAGAAAATTTTTAATTTTATTAAAATATTTAGTCAACTAAATTTACTTGATAAAAAATTTATCATTTTATAAATAAGAATTTTGATTAAAGTTCAATTTTATACAATGGCTTTAATGATGATTAATGATTTTTTATTAACACTATATCTAAATTAACAAAATAATTAATATATTTTAATTATATTTATTAGTAATTATTTTGAATAATATTGTTTTATACTAATTACATGAAATAATATTATATTGTAGGTACAAATCCTCTCTATGATTTTAATTTTTTAATATTATTAAAAAATTTGATCTACGTTATATTTATTTTTTTAATATGATATAAATATTTTAATTATGATTTAAATTGTTAAATAAAATCATATATATTGACTATGTTCAACCATTAAGAACTTTTGAGAACAATTTGTACGAACAACACCCTTGAAAAGGCATAGTAGAAAAATAGAGGAGAGAAGCATAAATCGGAAAGGGAAGGTTTCCCATTGAAAGAGGAAGAGAAATGGTGGCTGGCAAGCGACCGGCAGCCTAAAAGAAAGAAACAGATAAACGTCATTTTTTAGTGTACTTTGTTTTAGTTTCATAAGCAGAATTAAAAAGTTACCTTATTTATTAAAAAAATTTATTATGTGTGGTCACCTCAATCATACTTATAAATTTAAAAATTGTATTGTATTAAATATTTTTTTTTAAATTTTTTATTTTTAATCTATCTAAACTAGTTTTGCATTTAAAAATACTTTGGAAATATATATATATCTCCAAATACTAATTAAATAAGATAAATTATATTTAAGGTTACTAAATTATTAATAAGTTTACGTTTTGGTCATTCAACTTCTAAAAGTTACAAAATAATCATTAAACTATTCGAAAGTTTTCATTTAAGTCACTAAATTATTTGAAAGTTTTTAGTTAAATCACTAGACTATTAAGGTTTTTCTTTTTTTTTCTTTAAAATTCAACTAGCTAGCTCCTAGCAACTATTTGGTGATTGACACGGCGGATGAATACCTATTGACGAGTAGAAGAAAATACCCCAAAACCAAGTCAATCTGATGATTGGAAAAAACTATTTAAATTTTAATTTACAGATGCTTGATATTCAAAGTTGTTTAAAATAAGTTAAGTATAAAATGGAAAGGTGAAATCACGCATATTATCCTCCGATTTTTAAGAATTATATTGAGAAAGCTCTTAAACGAAGATTAAGAGTTTAAATGTAAGGGAGAAGTTAAGAATGAGGTTGAAAAATCAAATAAAAAGAAGTTCGTATTAATAATATAAAAGACAGTGACCAAGTTTGGTAGCGACTCCAGATGTCAGATGACAGGTAATTAATTCATGGCAGTTATCTTTCACACCTAACCCACATATTAAAGGCTTAAATTAAATAAATAGAAAATTCCTCCATTTTGGATTTTTAATTTGTCCTTTCTATACTGAGATTTCAGGTCCAATCTAAGAAGAATCTCACGAATAAAATAAAACATACAACTCAAATAAAAAAGGTTATCTTAAATTAATATACGATATAAAAATTAAATAGATGTATCAATAATGGTTATAGTAATAAGATATATTGTAATTTTAGGAAGAGAACTTAAGTTTAAATTTTGAAGACGATATTGTTAGGAGAGGTAAT
Source organism: Gossypium hirsutum (assembly GCF_007990345.1). Classification (NCBI taxonomy): domain Eukaryota; kingdom Viridiplantae; phylum Streptophyta; class Magnoliopsida; order Malvales; family Malvaceae; genus Gossypium; species Gossypium hirsutum. Next base: position 27,056,367 of record NC_053441.1, read on the forward strand.
CATAAATCTTAAAAACATTAATTTTCACGAATTGTAAAATGAACATGAAGGATAGCTTGGTTATACAAAATAAAAAACGATTTCAAGTCACTTAAGTATTTGTTTTACATTCATGTTATAACCATAAATAACCATATAAAACTCATCCATGACAAACACATATTGGAACTAAAGATCCACACATCGCAATTGCTTATGATGAATGGTATTTTATAACCCAAAAGATCAAACAATTACTGTTGACACCATTTTTTTGATAAAATGGGATCGATTTGGGTTTTTTTAAAAAATGAAAATGAGAGTCACCACCGATCCTTTTTAAGGTGTGATCGGATCACCTTGAAAATAATTTTAGGTCTGCGAGTTTCGAGAAAATAGGTTCGGGAGTCGGTTACGCACGAGGAAGGGTTAGCACCCTCGTGACGCCCAAAATTGGTACCGAATTGATTGCTTAATGTCGAAATTTTGAAAAGATTTATAAAATACAATCCTTTGAAAAAGAAAATTTGAATAAAATAAATTGGATGATGAGACTCACTTATTTCAAAGAAATAAATTGTCACACTCAGTAAGTTAGAGCGCAACATTTTAAATCCTCAAAATTAAGTTTATCTTTTGATTTTCAAAACCTATGCATTTGAAGAAGGATATCTGATTATTTATGTCAATCGAGAAATCAAAATCCAGTGAGTTAGGGTTCAATTTCTCGAAATTCCTAAACATCAAATATTGCCTTTATTTTAATTTGTTAGAAGAATCCTCGTCTCGAGAAAACATTATGTCATATCCAATGCGTTAGGACACCACGTATCGAATTCCCGAGAACGAGCTTTTTATTTATATTTTATAAAAAAAATAGTTTCGATTATTTAGATTCAACGAAGGAAATCGGAACCCAATACGTTAGGGCTCGATTCTTTCAAAGATCTTAAATATTGAGTATTATTTTTATTTTGAAAATTTTCCATTTTTTACGAATCCGAGTAGAAAAATGAATGTAAAATAACTATAATGATGATAATGCAAATAAAATAATACAAACAAATAAGAAAAGATAAATAAATAAGATGGCAAATATATAATAAAAAGAAATCTGTAATGTATACACAAATAAAAGTAAATAAACAAATAAAGCTAAAGCACTTAAGTAAATAATAATAATAATGAGCATGTAAATAAATAAACACCAAATGAAACAATAGTAATGAATAAAATTATAATATATATATGTACGTATGTTAGAATTACAAAGTATATAAAAAATATATGTATGTGTGTGAATTATAAAATATGTGTGAAGGAGGTTATATTTTAAAATCTAAAGAATATATGAGTGTGTATATATATTTATGAAAACAAAATATGTAGATATGTATATGAATTATAAAATATAATAATATAAGTATGTATATATATGTAGATCCAAGATATATATATATGCATGTAATTAAATCTAAAATTACAAAGGTATAATAATAGGCATGATAATGGTAATAACAATATAAAAAAAAACAATAATAGTAAAAATAATGGTAACATTATTGAAATCAATTAATTTAACTTAACAAAAATATAACAAAACAAAAAAGGACTAATTTAAACCGAAAACAGAACCTTGGGGTCTAAATCGCAAACAAATTAAAAGGGACTAGCCCAGGACTGATATAGAACACGCTGAAGGCACAAGGGACCGATCGAGAAATATTTCCAACCCCCAATGCGCAGCGTTTCAGCGCGGACTGAAATGAAATGCGCGGAAAATTTCGCGGCTTAATTTAAGAAAATAAAAGGGACCCCATTGCACAACAACGTGAAAGCGGGAGGACCAGACGCATAAATATCCCCTCACCGCAGAAACACGCGAATCCTAGGCGGTCTGGGTCGGGTCAAGTCGGATGGCCCCGAAACGACGCCGTTTTGGGGCTCTTCTGAACCCTCCAAAAACGGTACCGTTTTGGTACCCTATAAATAAATAAAAACCCTAAAAAAAACTTTCTCTTCATTTTTTCCAAAAATTTCAGAAGGCTCTCCCTCCTTCTCTCTGCCCTCTCCAGGAGTTGCCCAGAATCCGACGAGTAATCGCTGCCGGCCCTGCCACGGACGGTGGTCGGAGTCACCCAAAAATCAAGTTTTAAAACCCCGATCTCGATCCCCTTTAAAAACAGGTCCTCTGGACTCAAAAGGCCGAAGAAGGAGGGGTCTTTCGTACCCTTTGCGGTCCGATTCCAACACCGAAGAAGATCTCCGGCGACAGGCTTTCAAAATCGGTAAGTACCTCCTTCCCCTTTCTTTTCCGTTTTGATTTGTTTAAAAAAATAGAAACAAGCAACAAAAAAAGAAAAGAAAATAAAATAAATAACAAGAACAGAGAAAAAATTGGAGTCAACCTTTTCTTTTAGGTCTGCTTTTTATTTCAGTTGTTGTTAAAAAAATACAAAGATAGTGTTTTTGCTTTTATAACCTATCTATTTATGTTTTCTATTATTTTTTGCTGTTCTTTGCGTGTTTGCTCTGTTTTGCAGGTGTTAGAGAAGCTAGTGAGCAGGTGGACGAAACAATGGCGATGGCAGAGGGTGGGTGACGGTGGCGGCGTAGAAGTCAGGAAGCAGGTGGTGCGGCGCAATACGGTTAAAGGGATTAGGGTTTTCTGATTGCTTTAGGTTATTGGGCCATTGGGTTGTTCATTGTAATTGGGTTTGGGTAGTTAGATGGACTTTGTATTTGGGCCGGATTGGGTTAATGTTTTTGGCACTAGGCCCGGGTAAAATTGGGTCTGTACAATTACTATGTCGGCTCATGCTACTTTTCTTAAGGAAAGTTAACAACTTTAAACATTATAGTAGATTGTTACTTGAGGAACTTTTAGGAAATAATGTAAACCCTTCGGCTACGATTTTAGATTCTATTTCGAATAGTAAACCATCAAATAGTCAGTAGAATATGAAGCCTCATCGCAGTGGGAGGGTCCCTAAAAGACATGATTTATTTGTAAGTGGTAGTAGTGTTTTTAATAGGGAAACTGTTGAATTCGAAGATAATACTCCTCTCACATATGATGAAGCTATACAAAGTGTCGATTTCAAACTCTAGAAAGTAACTATGAAAGCTAAAATGGATTTAATGAAATCCAATTCAGTGTGAGAACTTATAGACTTACCAGAAGGGATAAAACTCATATGGTGTAAGTGAATCTACAAGAGGAAAAGAAATGTGGAAGGAAAGGTTGAAACCTACAAGGCCAGACTCGTAGCAAAAGGCTAGACACAAAAAAAATGTATCAATCATGAGGAAACCTTCTTTCCAGTAGCCATGCTAAAGCCAATTCGCATTCTTTTGTCCATTGTGGTGACTTTTGATTATGATATTTGGTAAATGGATGTCAAGATACCTTTTTTGAATGACTATCTTAAAGAAAATGTTTGTATGATGCAACTCACAAGATATATAGTTTATGGAAACAAGTATAAAGTTTGTAAGTTGCCAAGGTCCATAAATGGACTTAAGCAAGCAACCCGCTCATGGAATCAAATATTTGATCAAGTGATCAAAAGTCCTGGATTTGCGTAAAACATTGATGAACCTTGTGCTTATAAACGTATTGTAGATGGAAAGGTAATCTTCGTAATTTTATATGTTGATGACATTCTACTCATTGGGAATGATGTAATATTATATGTTGATGACATTCTACTCATTGGGAATGATGTAAGGACATTGTCATCGATTAAATTGTGGTTAACCCAACAGTTTAGCATGTAAGATTTGGGTGAAGCTAAATATGTTCTAGGAAATCAAATTCTTAAGGATCGAAAGAACAAAGTGATAACTTTATCTCAACCTTCATACATAGATAAGATATTAGAACATTTTGTGATAGTCGACTTAAAGAAGGGATCACAACCTTCTATTTTAGGCTTTCATCTTTCTTTAGAGGATTGTCTTAAGATAGAGAAAGAAAGAGAGCATATGAGAAAGGTTCCTTATGCCTCGACAGTAGAATGTTTCATATATGTTATCTTGTACACATGTCCAGATATTTATTATGCAATAGGGATAGTAAGTCGATATCATGTGAATCTCAATCCAAGACATTAACAAGAAGTTAAGCATGTACTCAAGTATTTACGAAGAACGGATGATTATATGCTTGGATATTTTGAAGGAGATTTAAATCCTCTCGGATTTATAAATTTTAACTTCCAAATATGTTGGGATTCGAGGAAATCAATATTGAGCTGTGTCTTTATCCTAGACAACGGGTCTATAGTGTGGAGAGGTGTCAAGCAGGGTTATATTGCTGACTCCACTATGGAGGCCAAATATGTGGCTACTACTAAAGCAACAAAAGAAATCTAGCTTCAAAAGTTTTTATAGGTCTTAAAGCCATTCCTAGTATGGTGAAAGCTATTATACTGAATTGTGATAATAGTGCGGCAATAGCTAATACTAAGGAAACACAAAATCACAAAATGACAAAACACATTGATTGAAAATATCACATTATTCGAGAAGCGATGGTTGATGAAATAGTGGATGTAGTCAAAATCGGGTTTAAGGACTACCTTGTAGATTCGTTTACTAAGATTTTAATGATTAGGAGTTTTGAGAAACATGTAAAAGGTATGAAAATGTGAAATATGACTCATCTACTTCACTAGGACTAGTGAGGGATTGTTGGGATCTAGTGCCCTAAGTGTATTTGCCCTAAATAAAATTCTATTACTCATTAATATTATTTGTATCTGTCTTCAATGATTTTTTCATACAAAGAAAAATGTAAGTAAATATTGGTTCATTGATTATCTAATATTTGATTAATATTAAATTGCATTATGTGGTTAGATCACAATGTGAGAAGACAACCTATATTAGTAGACAATCTAAACAACCCATAGTCTAATGAAATTGAGAAAATCGATTAAAAGACTATTATGTCATTTATCAAGTCCAATTGAGAAGATACCTTGTCCTAGGTATTGGAGTGGATGACTCTCAAAAGATAGAGACATAGATGTGATTGTTTGAATTGATAATACATCGGACATGACCCAAGTTGAATTTATCCTAGATCTATTTATAGATTTATTCAACTTAATCCTAAGTGGACAATGAACTATATATACGACTTCTGTATGATGTAGCATCACTACACAACAATGGAATCATAACCTTATAAGGTAAATGATATTATTTCATTGACATTGCATGATTGATAAAACGAAACATGACCACGGGTCATTTTTCATAAGACAAATGATTTAATTACTATGTGTTAATAATTGACTTTTTCATATCGGAAGACGTAACGGAAACCATGAGACAAAATAAGATAATATTGGAAGAACAAATTTTATTCTGAAGAGATTAAGGGTAACACACTTATGATAAGGTCATTGGATGAGCACTTGATAAGTACCTTTCGTAATGGTATATAATAAGGGAGAGTTCAATCAAGGTACTATAGTGAAATGACTCAATGATTAAAAGATGTTGTAACTAATAGATGAATAGTAGGAACTTAATTACAAATTATTTGAGCTCTAATTATATATGTTCAATTGGTCCCTCTGCTAGCTCAGGATAGCCCAAACGGATTGCATGTAGAAGCGATGACTGTGGAATGAATGAAAATGATAAGTAAGAGAAATGGATCACATGTATTAATATCTGCAGTGAATGAATTTTCTCACTTAATACAAAAGATGACTTAGAAATTAATTTAATTTCTTCGAATTATTATTTAATTGGTTGTAATTAAATAATTGAAGTTTGAAGTGAGAATTAAATTAATTAGTCATCGTAGATTTATTGAATGAGGCAATTAAACCTATTTCCTTATAAATTATAAAATGGTAAAATTACCATGACTTTGATGGAATTAGAATTGAGTTAAGAAAATAATTTAATTGAGAATATTAAATTAATTAATTAATTAATATTTTTGAAAAACATAAAAAATAGCTATTGGGTTGGATAGCTCATAAGTGTTAAATAAAAACCCGGATAACACATATAATTGTACCCAACACGTAAGTTGGGCCTGAAAGCCCATCTCAAAGAATGAGGGAGGGCAAACCCTAGTATCATTTAGGATTGCCGTCACCCCTTGTAATTTAGAATACCGTATTTTAATTAAAAAATTATTATTTAATTACCCCTTGTTGAAGTAAAACTATGAGCTAACCTAATTACATAAGTTTTGAGTATTCTATTGAAAAATAGTTACAATTTATTTTTAGAATAAATTTTATTTTTCGAAAAAGCTCAAAGTTTTCGATTCTATAGAGAGAATTAACTTTCCTACTGAATGTTAGTAAAAGTTTTCATTTTGTGTACTTGGTTCGTTTTGTTTGAGCTTACACTCAAAGTAATATAAGGTTCAAGAATAACAGGGAAGATCGTTCGATAAAAAGTCGGGAAATAACCTAGACCGCCTCATACAAAGAACATGCAATAATTCAATTAAGGGTTAAATACTATAAATATCACAAGCTTGATTTTAATAAAAATTTTAAACTTTCATTGTAACTAAAAACACTATTTGCTAAGCCATTTTTCCAACACTATGCACTGGCAGCTTTTTGTAAACACACCAAAAAGAAACTCCTCCATGTACATTACTTGTTTAGTGTTATTTTTAGTTTAATTTGTTCTTCCCGTTCATGTTCTTTATTGAAACAAAAGAGTGGGTTGGATATTTGAGGATATGCTATGGGTGAATTATCCTTAAAGATAGGATTCTACACACCTCAAGTTTTAGTGCTCAAATTTTCGAATTCTATTTTTTGTTTAATTTTTTCAATGGTATTAAGTTTAACAATTATAACTACGGATCTCATTGCCACTGTGGATGCTTTCATCCCTCCTACTACTGCCAATGATACCAATCCTGTTGTTAATGCTACTACTAATGATGTTGTGATGCCGATGCTACTTGTTGTTTCATACACTAAGCCTTTCCTTAACATCTCAAGAATTGAACTGTTCGATGAGGATAATTTCAAAAGATGGTAGGAGCGCATCTTCTCAGTGTTAGATATGCATGGTGTTGCCTTCACGCTCCCTAAATGCAAACTTACAAATTCTTTTGTTAAACAATTTGACTTATGCTAGGCACACTATTATTTTTACACTTAAATGGTGGAAAATAATCCATTAGCTTATTCATATATAATTTCTTCTCTTAATGCTTCATTTGAAAACTGTCATTAAAGTAGAACTTGATTCTATTTTACAAAATGATACTTAGGAAATTAGTTGATTTACCTCATTTAGAAAAAAAAACAAATGGTTGTAAATATATTTTTAAATGAAAATTTAATCTTGATGGTTCTATTGATAATAAATATAATGCTAGACTAGTTGTAACATGTTTTACTCAAAAACAAAACATAGACTATTTTAACACTTTTTTTCCTATAATTAGAATTTCTTATACACACATTTTTTATACATCAAGTGGATGTTAAAATAGCATTTTTAAACGGTGATTTGAAAGAAAAAATTTACATGGAACAATTTGAAGGTTGTTATTTCGGTTCAAGAAACCAAAGTTTATAAACTTCTCAAATCTTTGTATGACTTGAAACAAACACCTGAACATTAGCATGAGAAATTAGATCAAGTATTGCCAAGCCATCATTTCTTTTTCGTTGAAGCAGATAAATATGTTTATACAAAATTTATTAGTAGTGACTGTGTGATCATATGCTTGTATGCAAATGATATGCTTATTTTCAATACTAGTAATGAGTTAATATTTGAAATAAAGTGTTTCTTGCTTCTAAATTTGACATGAACAATATGAGTAAGACAAATGTTATATTGAGAGCTAAAATCATAAGGAAAAGTGATAGTATAATGTTATCACAAAAATATTATGTTGAGAAATTTTTAAAAAAATTTAGACATTTTGATGTCAAACTAGTGAGTGCTTATGATGCTAATTGTAATAGGCCAATTTAGCCTGGGCTCGCAAAAAAAAACCCAAAATAATAAAACAAAGTCCAAGTCCAGTTCAAAATTATATCATTTGGCCTGATCATAATGGCCCATTACTTGAAAAGGTTGAAGGTCCATCTACAAGCTTGATGCATATGGAAACATAATCTTCAAGGGTATACAATCTTAGATATGATATGCAATCTTAGAAGATACGATTTTGTAATCTTAAAGATTTAATTTGTAGATACCCTTTAATTTTAGTCGTTGATGTAATTTAAATGTACCGTTGGATTTGGGGAGGCTCAACTATAAATAGAGGCCTTTCCCTTCATTGTAAAACACTTAAGTTTGGAGCAATAATAATTCTTAAGAGCATTCACTCAAATTTCTCCCTCTCTTGTGTTCTTATTTTCTGTGGCTTGTTCTTATTTTGTTCTTCGTTCATCTTCATTTCTTTTTAAGTTGTTTTCATTTGAGTTGGATTTTGGTGGAGGAATTTCGTTAAATCTTCATATTGTGAGAGTTAGGCTGACTTAAGCATTTTTTTAATCTTTTTTATTTATCCATTTAATTGTTTAATCATTAATTATTCTTTTACTTTTATTCGTTTATTTATCCATCAACTTTCTTATTTACATATTGTTCATTCATTCAACCATTCTTTCATTCTTTTATTTTCTTCCATTAATTATATACTTTATTTGTTTTTAATATTATGTCACACATGTTGTTTATTTTTTAAAAACTCGTGTTATAAATCATCCATTTTAAATTGTTTGATTATTTGCTTTAACTTTTTTTCCATATATTATCAATTACAATTTTTTTATACTATCTATTTTATATACAATTTATTTTTAAGATGTTTTGTGTATAACTTGTTCTAAATTCCTTATTACACAGTATTTATTCTTAAACTCATTTATATATTATTATTTTATATATTACCTATTTTCATTTTTTATATATTATTTATTCCAAACTTATACATATATTACCTACTTTTTTATATATAATTTATTTATTTATTTGTATATTGTTGATTTTAAATTTCTTTTTCCCTTATTATTCATTTTCAAATTCATTATTTTTAAATTTGTTTACATTTTATTTTGCCTTATATTTAAATTCATTGGTCTTTGATTATTGATGCTAGTATTTAAATAATTGCCATTATGTGTTTTATAAATTTTTTATTTGTATTTTCATGTTGCCTTTTTTTTAATCAAAGTTTTTACGCATCGTTTTAATATTGCGTCAATTTTTTCCAATTTTAAAAAAGAAAACTTTTAAAAATAAGGAAATATTCGGTACTTTAGAGCTTTGAGAAAATCATGCCCTAACTAAATGGGTTTCGATTTTTTTATCCAAATAAGCAAATATCCTTTTTAAACTTTAATGCATGAGACAAGCTTAGTTTCGAGGGTTAAAATACCGTATCCTAACTTACTGGATGTGACATCTTATTACTTCGGGACAAGGAGGTCTTAACATCAAATTCGATTTATTCAGGTTTTTAAAGAGGATCGTATTTTAAAATCTTTTCAAATTTTCGACATTAGGACGTTAAGTAATCAATTAGGTACCAATTTTTGGGCGTTACGAGGGTGCTAATCCTTCCTCGTGCGTAACCGACTCCCGAGCCCGTTTTCTCAAATTTTGTAGACCAAAATCATTATTTTAACAAATCAAAATGTTTTATTAAAATGATTAATCTCAAGGTGACCCGATCACACCTCGAAAAAGGATTGGTGGCGACTCCATTTTCGTTTTAAAAGTCGACCCCGTTTTTCAAAATAAAAATGGTTTCGACACTAATACTCAATTAAAAAAATAGAGGTGACCCTATTGCTCTATCTAAATATGTGCATATCAAAATATGTGCATATCATTGAAAGTTAGATGCATTTAATAAATTTTACTCGATATAATATAACATATATTGTACGTAGATTGAACAGATACATACATAGTCCAAATCATGAGAATTAGGCTGCTATAGTCAGGCTAGTGAGATATTTAAAAGGTATTATGAATTATGTTATTTAGTTTAGTGGATTTCCTACTATAGTGATGCTAATTAGATCTAAATTCAGATTAGGCAAAATCTACTAGTGGTGATTTGTTCACCCATAGTAGTGGTAGTTTTAAAAATCATCTAAACAAACTGTTACAGCTAATTCTATCATGAAATAATAATTTATTACTTTAGAGTTGGTTGGTAATGAGGTTGAATGGTTAAAAAAATTCTTAAAAAATATTTCATTTGGTACAAAACCAATACCTTTTGTGTCCTTATAATGTGATTGCTAATTGAATCATTGCAAGAATAAAATTTTTAATGGTAAAAATAGACATATTTCTATGAAACATAATATGATAAAACAATTGCAAAAAAATGAAGTCATATCCCTTGATTATGTGAAGTGAAAAGTGAATTTGGACCATCCTCTCTCTAACTATACATGTAGGATGAAAAACTAACAAATGAAACATTAAGAGAAGTAACCCAATCTATGAGATTGTAATCCTATGAATTAGGTTCATATGACTAACAAGTCATTAGTTTATTCATTGAGCACTATAAAATCATGTTATTCCTATAGTGTAAATAGTGTTAAAACGGTAAAGAAAGTGAGGATGAATAAACTTTTAATATCTTTTATAGGTGGCGCATTAATCTTTTATAGGACTCGCTTTTATGAGATTTTTTAAAAAATCTTTCAAAGTACTCATGAAATTTTAGGTACATACATGGTTTATTAGTGCACAACTGTATTGAAGAATAAAATTATAAATATAATATGATTAATGAGAATTTTAATTTACATAATAGAATTTTTATTCATTGAAGGTACTCTACAATAGGCTTTCCATTTTTTTTTTTTGAAATATATGGAGAATTGTTGAAAATTAAGGGTATTTCAAAATAACTTATGTCGCATCCATTAGATAAACCTATTTACCTTTTGTCTATATGATAATAATTTATTGGGTTTGTACGACCTTATGGACAGGAGGGTTCGCGTGCACGAGAACTGGGCTCAAAGAACCCATCTTTTTTACTTAAAAGCATTTGACTTCCCTTAAATTCTCTGCACGTTCAACAACAATTTTGACTAACCTTACTTTGAGGGCTATATATATCATGCACTGGCAACCTTTTAAAACTGTACCGAAATTCCTCCCTCCTGCATTACTTGGTGAGTGTTAGTTCGTTACTATTTTTTGTTAAAATAGAAGAGCTTATTGGATACTGAAGAATACTCTAATAGTGTTCTACACACCTTAAATTTTAGTGCTCTAAGTTTTAGATTTCATTTTTTGATTACTTTTTATAACGATGTAAGTGTTCAAGAACGCTGGGCGTAAACCTTGTTTTAATGAAAAGGATAATACTTTTTTAAAATTTTGCTCAGTGCCTATTTTGATCGCCCAATAATATTGAATTCTCCACGGCTTGAGCTTATGGACTCATTCCAAAATGAATTAAAGAGATACAGGTGTTAGAACAATATAAGCAGGCCACAATTCAAATCTAAAAGGGCCAAGCAACCAGTGTATGATCAAGTGTCATCATTAGAGTAACCCCCCTGACATAACGCTACCAAGCAGTCTGAGAATGCCAAGTGAAAAACTGGCCCTGGAACAAGGTATAACCCCCCTTTAATCTTTTACAGCTGTGCTCTTTGCCTTTGCCTTACCATTATCCGTCCCTATTCCGAATCCTAGTTTCTTGTAAGAGCCTTGTCCAGCAAAGCCCAGCCTACCTAACCCAGACCAGCATCCACAATGCTGAAAGCATGGAATAAGATGGATTCACCTCATTGCCTACACTTGTTTGGTGGGACATGAGGTGATTCGTCTTTTCCTATCTAAATCTATGTTTTTGGATTTTAAGAAAATGCACCAACCTATAAGAAATATAGTCCCACCATTTCTAGTTTGGATAATGTTTTTTTCTGGTAAGAAAGATTTCAAAATAAAAGCAAGCTGATTAAAAATTTTGAATAAATGCATGAACCAATATTGAAAATCGGATTGGCCAATTATCATTTGATTTCGAATTTAACCACTGGACGGTACATATAGATATTTGTGTCCATTTACTTTCGTAATTTATTTGTTGTACGAGTTGAGTGAAATCACCTACGAAATTAGAACACAAGCTAATTCATTACTCGTCACACAAAAAAGAAACACAGACAAGCAGTTCAATGGAGGGAGGGGGAAGTAGAAAGGCTATAAAAAGACAGCACAGGTGACTTTGAAAACCAGTACACAACTGGAAGCACCCAGCAATACATTTTCCAACAAAGAGTACATAAAATTATAGACCCACAAATGGGATTTTCTCGATTGCACTCTCTTTAAACCCCGTCGCACTTGTGGTACATTTGCCGCGAAAATCAGAATCATGCTTTCCTCGCAGCAGCAATGGGGAGAAACGGTATCATCTCTTCGATTTTGATCCAACATTAATTTGGGTCGCCCTTTGTTTAATCAAAGAGGATGGTAAGGCACATAGCCCAACATGCTCGTTACGTTTGTTATGACATCGTTGCACTTTGTCAGGAGGCTTAGCATCTGCTGTGAAATATCCATGCTTGTTGTACTACTAGCTGGTGGGATGGTGGTTTGAGTATTAAGATTGTGAACATTTCTGGGAGCCACTTCGGTGGGGGCTTTCCCAAATTGAGGAATAGGGGGATTAACAGGAAACAAAGACGAAGATTGAGGAATGACCTTTTGAATGTTCTTAGTATTAAATTCCATTGCAACAGAAGGTGCAGCAGTATCACCAAAACTGGGATTGTTGTTGAAGTTTCTATTACCAACCATCAATTGATCTCCCCTACTAGTTTCTTCCCCACCCAACATGAATTTTACACGCGCTGTACCTCTACCTCCATTACCCCCACTTGCCTGCCCTGCCACTTCACTTGTTGGTTTCTTCAAACAGGACTTCAGCTGGACCGTTGGTTGTGGAAGTGGCTGGTGTGCAACCACCGGTGCTGCTGGTCTTTCAACCACAGGATCCTTAACTCGTATGGTTTCACTGCCAGTCTCGTCTCCTCGTGCCTTGTCAGAATCTAGTGCTTCAGCTGTAGGAGCTTCCACACTTCGAAGATGGTATCTCACGTTCACATTGCCAAAAAGGGAGTTGGTTCCATTAGCATATCTATATGCAGCCTGAGCATCAATCTTGTGTCTGAACACAACACGGCATGTTGAGGACTTCCAAAACACACGGATAGCTGACTGATCTAATGAGCCGAAGCGTCCAAATCTTGCCTTCAATTCTGCAACTGATGGAAGTGATACCTGAGGAGGAAACTTCATAACCAGCATTGTAGGCTCAACAGCCCTAGGTAGAGACTCCACTTTCCTTAAAGAATCTGGTTTTTTAGTCGGTCTTGCTGGGGGCCCTGTAGTTGGCTGTTCTTTAACTTCAACTTTTGGAGCTTCCGAAGCCCTCAGATTGCCCTTCTTCTCTGCAGCTAATGATTTCAACTGACTAAGTTTTTTCAACCTCTTTGCAGCAATTTCTTCTAGACGATCAGATGGGAGACGCTTCAGTCCAGCTTTTGTTGGATCATCAGGTCTTGCAAGGGGTCTCACTGGTTTTGAAGGAGTCGAGTCTCTAACATTCTCCTTGGTGTTGTCAGAGCCTCCAACCAAAGGAGGTTTACCAGCACGAAGCTCAGTAGAATCCATCTCTGATGTTGGTAACACAACCAAGCTTTTCTGATAAACAAGTGACCGGTATCGCAAAAAGCATTGCCTAACGATTGTTGGGCTATTCCTTTCCACACCATGAAAGGGATCAAGAGCCAGAGCATGCAAATCACTCAGTAGTTGTGCAAGTTCAAATCCAGAATTTCCCACAGCAATGGTTGTGGAAGCCCCAACAGAATTGAATGAGGAATGAGTAGGATCAACATCTTTCTTCTGCTGATTCGCCTGAGACTCTTCTCTAGGACCCAAACCAATCTGAGCGGATTTGGCCCCATCTTTTCCAAGGAGAGAAGGCTTCTTTGGTTTATCAGAGTTTGTTTCTGAACCAGTCTCTTTCTTCTTTTTCTTCTTCTTTTTCTCCACCAAAGCAGAGTTCTCAACACCTATATCAGCTGAAGATCGCTTTTTCACTTTCTTCACCCCACCCTCAGCACTCACGCCACCAGGGCGCTTTATATCAACTGGGTAAGGATGCTCACTGGTAAGACCATCTCGAACTTGATCTAATCCCTGGCCTCCTTCCAGTTTTGCAGTGGAATCCATATCAGGTTTCTGAACTACTTCATATGATCTGGACAAATTTCCACCCTCAGATTTTGGGTCAAATATAACATCACCTTCGGACTGAAAAGTTGCAGACACACCATCACTTTTATTCAAAGACGGCTTTCCATCTATAGCAGCAGCGGGGGCTGAAGTCTGGTTTGCAGATGGAACTGCATTTCCAGATAAATCTCCACTTGAACTTACACCATCCTTGCTCATAACAACAGCCTGCTCTTGTTTTACTGGAATCTGAGAAACTGGAGCCCTCTTCTGCAACACATAATCTCCAGCTACAAATGTTGGTGATCCCTCTCTGAAAGTTGATGTCATTGTTGGACTAGCTGCTTCTTCTCTTCGTTTGAATAGGTATCTGTCTTTCTTTGAATGGTCCTTAGCTTTTACAGGTTTTTTAGAACTCTTCCCACCACCTAAGGCTTCTGCGATCACCAGTGGTCCACTCAAAGGAGCTGGAAATGGAAACAAAGAAGGCAATAATCTAATAAGAACAAGACATCACACGGTGTTCACGATTAAATCAATAACCAAGACAAATGCATGCAAATATTATCGCAGGATGCAAGATGCAGAGGGGCACAAAGATTGCTTCCATCCTTTCAGTGTTGTGTGATACTCAACAATGATATTACAAACCTGATAAGCAACTTTTCTGTTACTTTTGGCGGTTGTTCATTAACAGGAAATGTGTAAAAGAGAGACTTAAAGATCAATCACAAGGCTACAAATCCAAATACAAGTTGTTGCAGTTGCAATATCACAAAATCAAGTCACATTTTACCGTTCACATGGAAGCCAGAGTTATTATAGTGTTCTGACCCCTCCAATGAGAAGTGGTATAGACCTTTTCCAAAATAGTCAACATAAAAGAAAATTTTTAATAATGGAAAAAGAGAAAGAAGAAATATTTTGATAAAAACCAAAATCTACAGTTAAAAGACAGTTTTTGAGAGATCAAAATCATAAAAGAAACTCATTTCATGATTGTATTAAGACACGTATGAAAGATATCATACTGGCACAAACCTGCATGCATTAAATATCACCACTAACGCAACAAAGTCATTAGAAACGCACATCTGACTTTAACCATGCATCATTCAATAAAAAAAATGTGATATCAAAAGAGATACTGTAGAAATTTAAAAAAAAAAAAAAGGGGGATTAGAAGCCATGAAATGAATGCAATAAAATACCAGCTTTAGCCATGTGAGACTTGTAACTATTTCAGCCTAAAGTCTCATGAGTGCAGGCAATACTGCATTCAAAAACAACACAACATTTGAATTTTAATGTAACAGAGAAGGCAGAACAGATTGCAAAGAAATCCATGAAATTAAAACCTGAAACAGTTTCCAAGAATCAGCAATGCAGATTAGACAAGTACCTCGCGGTGCCTCTTTAGAAGGTCGTGTTGGAGCATCAACAGCCGAATTAGAAGGGCGTGATGGCCGCACCCCAAAAGCCTGCGCATATGTCTCATCATACTCCTCAAACACGGCCTTCCGGAAAGAACAAACAGTAGCCTTATTCTTAAGAAACTCAATGCTCTGGTGATCAAAAGCTCCAGTGTCTGATGCCAGTTGTTTCATAAATGAAAGGGTCTCACTGGGCTTAAAACTATTTCTTGCATTCCTAATCTGATTCACTGAATAAACCCCATTTGGTTCATAATCAGGCACATCAACTACAAAGTACCCTTGGACATTTGTGGGCCGAAAATTATATGGGTTCCTACATTTACAAGCCAAACCAAGACCACGCCTCCGACTTGCCTCATCCATTGCCTCTTCCACAGCCTTGACAAAAGTCCTCAAGTTTGTCTGCTGTGATTTCTCCATAAAATGACGATCAAAAGGGACAAGCTCAGCTGGGTCGAACCATCCATAACTACTATCCCCAAAGAACGCAACTAACACATGTCCCTCTCTCCTTGTCCGGCGTACAGATGAAGATGCAAATGCTTCATTAAATATATGCCCAGGCCACCAAGGATGAGATTTCACCTTTCCCCAAACCATATCACCCACTTCAAACCCATAACTCAACGCCCTTGAAGTCCCTCCACCAATTCTATCATTGGCTACATAATCATCGAACTCAGATAACAAGGACTTATAGTCTGAACCAGTATCCTTCTCCAGCTTCTCTGAATTCTCTATTCTATCATTCTCATCGTCGTTTATCATATCATTCTGTTCCACTCGATCATTTACATCAAAAACCCTAGATTCGTCGCCTATTCTTCTATCTACACTATTGGCATTACTCTCCCTAACCTCCTCAGATCTATTATTCTCTGAAACCCTAAAATCTTTCAAATCGTGCTCCATTGGAGAAACCCTACCTTCTTCATCAGAAACTCCTAAGCTCAATCTATTGTCCTCATTACGGCTACCAATAGCTTCATCGGTAGAAACCCTAGCTTTCTCTTCGATTGTATCCGATCGTTTATCAAATTCAGCATCGTCGTTCACAACAGATATCATTCTTTTAATAGCTAAAGCAAAATAAATAAGCAAAGTCAAAGCCCTGTAAAATTCTAGAGCTTAAATGAGATACATGTAACTGATAAACATACCTTTATTAGAGAACGATTACAGAAGGTGTTCTTTATTTTTTTCCTGGAAAGTGAGAGAAAATTAGGGAAGAGAGATTTTTCTAGGATAATAATTATAATAGATACAAATGAAACAGTGAAGATAATAAACCAAAGACATAGAGAAAGAGGTGTGTTTGGATGGAAAGAAAATCTGGGGATTTTGCGATTTTCCCTTTCTCTACTGCCTTCGTTATATTTTCCTTTTATTTTACTCGTAAAAAAGTTCGGAGATTATTACGGCTGGTTGATTGTATATATGGATTTTATACGGCACAACAGCGGTGTACAAATGGCTTAGTACACATCAATCATCGACCGTACCTCGCTTTCCAGAACCGCCTGATCCATTATACTTCGAAACAGTGATATCGATATTATAAGGGTTTATAGCGCTAATTGTGAGATTATATTAGTAATAAGATGTATGATTAGTTAAAATTGGGTAAATTTTATAAGTAGTCATTTAATTATTATGTGTTTTTGTTTTAGTCGTTTAGTTTAAAAAATTGATTTAATTATTAATATTATCTACATTTGATATTTTAGTCGCTCTTCTTATAAAATTATTTTTAATTTAAATTTTCGATAAAATTATTAACAAAATGCTAACATGGTCTTTTGTTATTACTATAATAGTAAATTTAGTCTTCAATATTTGTGAATTCTATTAATTTGATCCCAGTTCTAAAAAACTAAATAAATTTAGTCCTTAACTTTACATATTCTACAAATTTAATATTGATTTTAATTTTTTTTAAAACTAAATAAAATAAAAAGTAGGCCTTTTTATAAAAATAATATTAAAAAATTAATTAATTAAAAAATGAGATGAAGAACAAATTAATTATAAAAATAAAATATTTGTTACAGTAGCTTTGAGTGTCGCTTGACACATTGGCGGCACAATAAAATAAAAAAATTAAAAAAGTGAAAAATTTTTGATGACACCTACCAGATTGGTGGCACCAATGAATTTAAAAAAAATTCTGATGGCAAAATAAAAATGAAAAAGTAAAAAAAAAAATTAGTTTGTGGTTCCAACACAAATAGTAGTCTTTCCCTGCATTAAATGCATGGAAATTTAATGACTTAATAATGGCTTTTCCATGCATTTAATGCATTTTTCCTACATTTAATTTATTTTCTCTCCATTTAATCCTTAAAACAATAGTTTTTTTATTTAACTAAGGGTGTGCCTGATATATTAGCGACACCAATTAAATTTTTTTTATTTTTTCAACTTTTTTTTCTTGTATATCTCTTAAAAATTAAATTTATTGATGCCACTAATTTGTCTAGTGATACTCCAAATTATTGTAGTAAACACTCTATTTTCATAATTAATTTATTCTCCACCCTATTTTTATAATTAATTAATTTTTAATGTTATTTTATAAAAAAACCTAAAAAGTATTTAATAATTCACTTTTGATAAAAAAAATACGTAAAAGGTTTTAAAAATATAAAAAAGGTTATAAAATTAAATTTATTTATTTTTTAAAAAAATGTTTTTTATATATTTTTCCTATGAAACTTGCAAAGTAGTTCTTATTTGTTTCTCATTTATAGTTTACAATAGGATTACTAGAAGTGAAGCCATTGAGTCTCTTTGTTCTCTCTTTTCCTTCAACTTTGGGTATTAATTTATAGTCAGATGTATAGAGCAAGACAATTGATGATCCAAGGCAAGGTACTTATGCAATTCATTTTCAATATCTTGATTCTTTTTAAAAAAAATTTGATTTTCAATATTTAAATTAAATAATAAAAAGTTCAATGTTTTTTTAACAAAATTTCAAGTTTGAGTCTTATGAATAAAGAAATAAAACTAAAAAGCATAGCTATGTTTAGCTGTCTAGCTCAAATTGACTCCAAATTATAATTTTAGGATATGTGAAAGTATGTCTCGCATTTTGGCCAAAATAGTGTGTGATGTCGTAACGAGAAGAAGCTTTTTGTCCCGATGAGCAATTGACATCATGACGAGAAGAAAGCCCTCGTCCCGACTACGCGATCATTTTTCGTCCCAAAGACCAAACACCACGTCATGACGTGGCGACGTGTTCCTCAAGTTTCTTAACTTTCTTCTCTTAGTTAAACTCTGTTTCAGTTTCTCACTTAAACTTTGACTAGCCTAGGATATTCTAGTCATAAGAGTTACGAATTTCAGCCTATAAACAGGCCTTAGTTACTTTAGGTTTTACACAACAGAAATTTTTAGATTGGGAGAATTTTGTTCTTTATTTTGAAGGGTCTTTCTTTCGGGGTTGCAGGATTGTCATTGAGTCAAATGACTTAAAAGTTTCTTGTGAAGCTCTCGTTGTAATGAGAGGATAGAAAAAATGCAGTATATATGTTCTATAAGGGTCAACAGTTACTGGTGTGACTGTAGTTACCGAAGAAGAGTCGAAATCATCGTGATGAGAACCAACCCGACATTGCGACAATGCGATGTGATTATTTCTCTACAAATTCTGATTCAACCAAACTTTTAGCACAAGCGACTGAGTCATCTAAGCGAGAAAGGTATGACAACATTGTGTAAACAAGGTCTTCTTGGAGACTCTGGAATTGATAAGTTAGGTTTCTGCGACCATTGCACTTACGAGAAGTAGATGCGAGTAAGTTTCGATTCAATAATACACAGAACAAAAGGGATTCTTGACTACGTCCATTTCGATTTATGGGGTTCGACTCTTGACATCTCAAAAAGAGGTAATAAATATTTCCTAATTTTTATTGATAACCATTCCAGAAAAGTTCGGGTTTATTTCTTGAAACAGAAAAACGAAGTTTTCAGAATCTTCAATGAGTGGAAAACATTGTTAGAAAAATAGACCGTGAAGTTCGTGAAGTGGTTGAGAACAAATAATGGACTTGAGTTCTGTTCATCCGAGGTTAATGACTACTACAAATAGGAAGGGATAGAAAGACATTACACCGTTGTAGGTACTCCGCAAGTTGCAGAAAGAATGAGCAGAACCTTGTTGGAAAAGGCCCGGTACATGCTTTCAAACGCAAGTCTAGGGAAGGAGTTTTGGGATGAAGTCGTAAATCTGGTAAGCTATTTACCCATATCTCGGACTATGAATTCCACAGCTGTGAATGATGCTACATACTATAGAAGTCGTACACCGAACACATCAACTTTCGGTTCCTTATCTATTCAAACTCAGGCTTTTACTTACATCAAAGTGTATGAGTCACGCATACATAGTTCGTCATCCACTCAGGATTTAGGTATGTCATACTATGAACATCACAAGTGAATAAATCCATAAACGGACTCATGATCTTTTTTTTTTGGGTCCACCCTAATGTGTTGTCAGTCCAATCAATCACATCTATGTATCTATCTTCTGGGAGTTATCCACTCTGGTGCCCAAGACAAAGCATATCCCCAATTGGATTTGATAGACGACATATTAGTCTCTCAATCGGTTTGCTTATTTCCAATTATACTAAAGACATGTTTAGGTTTGTCTACGAATACAAGAAATCTTTCCGTATCATGATCTGACCACATAATACCGCTCAGTATTAATTTAAACATTAGACAACCAATGAGCAACATTTGCTTTCATTTTGCTTTCCGTACAAAAACCATTTGAGAACAATCATACAAAGTATATTAATGTAATCAATTAATTTGTTTTATTAATCAATCTGTTTCAAAAAAAATTACAAGTTTACAAACGAATATATTATATTCAGGACATTAGATTCAACAGCAATTTCATTATAATAAGACATGGAACAAGCAACAACTTTCCCAACACTTAACACTAGTTTGAATATCAAATTTAAAGTTTAATCTAGTAAATTTGTTCATAAAGCACATTATTCATCCAACAAAGAAATTAAATAAAAATTAAACCAAAACAATTAACTTTAAAAGAAAAAAAAACTCATCTTCAATCCAGCCCGTGTTTGAGTAAGTTTTCAAGCACCCGCAATATTCAACCCTAACTAAATTTTATGGTTTATATAATATACTATGTCATACTAGGTGGAAAAAATATGTAAAAGAATATTTAATAAAAATTTATCTAACAACTAATTAAAATTTTGATTAAAATGATAAAGTTGTTAGTTTTACATTATGGTATGAAAATTTATTAAAATGCCTTAAAAGACAAAAATATCTTTGTTTAATGATTTTTAAATTAATTTTTATTTTTAACTTTTAATTAAATTGATGTCCATACCAAATCAATCAAGTCTTTAATATAGAAACTAAATAATTATTATATATTTACTATAAGAAAGACCAAGGCTTAAAGCCCAACTACCAAACACAAATATCTTCCATACCATCCATGTTTGTATAACCAAGCAGCCCAATACCAACTATACCTTATAGACCGATCATCAACAAAAGGCAAGAGGGGTAAAGCAACACCGACAATAGGTTTTGTTTATTGGAATAGAATAAAGTTACAATGAAATAGGTTTTTTTTTTAATTGGGGAGGGTAATAAGGTTGTTTGGAATCTAATTCAAATTTTTATGCCTATAATATTGTTCTTGTCACTTGGTTAAGAGATCGTTGACAAGTTATAATGAAATAGTTGAACAAACTTATAATGGAATGGTTCAAATATGCTAAATGTCCCTATACTCTTTCAAATTTTAAAATTTAGTTTCTTTACTTTAATTTTGAGATATTAAGTCCATGTAAAATATTGATCTCTCTATTTAATTATGACGATAAAGTTAATAATGTTAAAGGTAAATTTACTTTTTTAGTCTTCAACATTTACAATTTTTTAAATTTGGTCATTACCCTTTAAAAGTACATGAATAATTTAACTTTTTTCATATTTTAAATAAAAAGCATAAAAAATAAAAATTGAAAAACTCTTTAAAAATAAAAGTAGTGGAAATGGGTAGTTGTAACATCTCTAACCCGGTCTAGACGTTATGACTAGATTGAGAAGGCTGCATTAGCCACCGAAATGGCTAAGTTAACTTACGTTACTTTTGAAGACTTTAAATAAACTCATTTTAGAGAAAAATCGTATTTGCACTTTAAGTTAGTTTAAAAGAGTTCATTTATTAGATAATCTATACTTAAGACTCATTTTATTATTTATAGTGTTGTTTAAGAAAAAAAATTGTTTGCTTGTCACTTTTCTTTGTAGAAACTCGATGTTAAACTAATGCAACAGAAAAACCATTTTTCAAGTTATTTTGGAAACTTCGTTGCTTTATTGATTTTTTTTTCAAAAACAGTTCATTTGCAATGCAGTGGAAATTAGGGAACAATGTCAAATTTTACTTAAGTCCGATATCATGCATTTTTCGGTTATTATGCTTGAGTAATCCATGCATGCAAAAATTCCCAAAAGAAAATTTACCAAGCCACAAACCAAAAATAATTAAAAATTACAAGCCAAAACCAATAAATAATTCATAATACTTATTAAGAATAGTCCGAGGTCCAAGGTGATTCTCTGAATGCCGAGTCTGGTCCTAATTTTGAGGTTTACCTAAAAAGTTAAACACTATTAAGGGGTGAGCTTATGAAAGCTTAGTGTGAGTGGATCAATTATTTAAACAGACATAAATATCGAATACAGTAAAACATATTAGCTTTAACAGAAGAACACGGAACCATCATTGGAATTTCATATCATTACATAGCCATTATCAAATTGATGTCAAACGGTGTATGAGCATGGGTCATTATTTATTCGAGTAACAATTATTAATTTCGATACTATTCAATACAACAGAATACAATACGTAGCATAAATCAATAACATTCGAATATGTCGTGAGCATGCTGCAACGCAAAAAGGTTTCTACCCATACCATTTGCTACACACCACGAGTTCCCCAGAACCCGTCTGCCAAACTCCAACAAATGTGAGCATAGCTCGATGTGATAAAACCATTGGATAATCAATAATGCAGAAAATTTTACGGATAACATATAATATGCGATAAAATTGCCAATCCCCTCGATACTCCAGGTGTAGTGCACTGGCTACATATAAATGCAGACTTAATATGCCACCGGTACTCCACAAAACTCCTCCGTCAACCACAAGATATCTCATCCCAATGCAAATGCAATATGTCACACAAACTCATACATAATCATATCTCAATACTTTTCACATTTATTTGACATGTTCAGAATGCCCTCAATAATCACATACTTTCAGTAAATGGAAACAGTGTTCCAACTTTCAAATAGCCATTAAGATGATATCATTCAACATTACACAATTTCACTTATTTTTACAATTTTCCAATGTACGTGTATAACAACCTTTCCAATATAACATAGCAAACTATCCATGCAATTATATCATGCATAAACTCATATCTCAGCAAATCATGTTATATATACAATCAATATCATGCCAAATAACACAATCATGCATCACAATACCATTCACACAGTCACATTGTCAAACTAGCAACTTTGCTAACATATCAATCTTTTAGGGTTCGAAACGTACTTGGTTAGGCCACTTACAAAATTAATTATTTGGCTATTAAGTCAATTCAATCAGCAAGCTAAATCATCAAATACATCAAAAAATTTATCATTTTTAATTAATTTTTTAAGTTTAGGACCCACACCTTATTTTTCGCTTTCTCACAACACACTAGTGAATCTTCTAATTTTCCTTAATAAACCTTAAAACGAACCTAAGTCAAAAATAAATATAAATTCCATCAATTCATCTCTTAAACAGCCCTTAAACACCCACTTATGGGTTCCAACCAATCATCAAAATTACTACTATTTTACGAATCCAAACTAGTTAGATTTCTTACACTATTTTGTCGCGAACCGTGCGTGCGAATATCTTTTGGCTTTGCAGTTGATTTGGGGAGTTTTGGTCAGAACCTAACACAATTACATACTAGAAAATAAGTAGCTAATATTGATTAAAATCCCTCATTTAATCAATACATAACCTTTTCCCAACAACTTTTTCAAACCAACAAACTAGTTTACAATTAATAGCAATTGTATTTCCCGAATTGTGAGATTCGAATGGCTAATTGATCAAGAACGTCCTTCCCTAAATAACATGTGATTAAAGGCTGATTAGAAAGATTCAAGAACTCAAATTATGCTAGGAAAAGATGGGCTAGAACCAAGAAACAAAACAGCCCCCTTTCTTGCACATAGGTGCACGCACCACCACCTGCAGTGGCCAAATTCAAGGCTAATTTAAAAATGATTTAAAGATCCATTAAAAATATGGGAAAATACCTTTAAAATATTTAAAATTCTCATAACTTTCAGACGTGGAAATTTAGGTTTTTAATTGACAAGATTAATCAACAAATTGAAGAAAGAAGAGATCTTACACAAGCTAGTTAAGAGAAACAACAATGACACTTTATTGACAATGTTCAAGATCGATCTTAGAGTTAAAGATTTCAAATTTGGGGCTGATTTAATGAGGAAAAAATATCAGCAAGATGGTGGAGAAGATGTTAACAAATTATGAGACAAAAAGAAAAAGAAAGAGATGGTAAAACTCGGTGTAGGCGACGACAACAATGGAGGAAGAAAGAAAACAAATAGAAGATCAATGAGGGAAGGAGACGAGAGGGGAGGAATGACTAGGGTGAGTAAAAATAGAATAAAGGCAGATTATTTTGTGTAAAATTAAAATTTATACCTAGGTTACAAGGGTACGGATGGCACACACGTTAAAAACAAGAGATTTTGTATAAAAGAAGGTTATTTTGCATGGGAAAAAATTCGAACTTGGGACTTTAATTTAATTTTCATGCTTTTGTATTTATCAATTAACCACTTGGCTATTTCCTTATTTTTGAAATAATTTAGAAATATTTATTTTAAAAATAAGGTGTGTCACATACTAGGGTTTGAGGCAAAATTAGCAAAATAATAAAAAATGATAAGAGAGAAGAAATTTGTGTTTGGGTTTCCAGAAACGTTTAACTAACACTTATTCAACAAACCAATACCTCATTTATTCCTAAAAATGCATAGATAATCTAAAAAATTAAGGCATGACCACTTTCTCTCAATTCATAAACTCGATTCTACTAACCCCTAATTTTTGGGATGTTACTTTAGCAATCCACCACTATTGAGGGCTAACCTAACTATAGATAAAATCAAGCAACATAGTGAGACGTGTGCTAAAAAATATAAGGCAATGTCATGCCAACAAAATGCAGTTTTTGATTACATGGCATCGCCTTATATTTTTTAGTACACTCCTCACTATGTTGCTTGATTTGAGCTATAGTTAGGTTAGTCCTTAATAGTGATGGATCACTACCCATTTCCACTATTTTCCAAAAGTCATATGCTTGTAAACGTGTCTTTATTTTTACCACCAAAATGTGACAATTTTCACTGGCAAAAATAGGAGGTTAAGAAAACTATTTGAGCTTATAGTTTTAGAATTTGACAGTTTTAGGTCATGTGCTAACAATGTTTTTTTTCAAAATATATCATAAAAATATTAAAGAGCTCAAGTCTCCTAAGGTAATATACTTGATACCAATTTCAGAGGTTGAGAGAGAAAAACCAAAAAATAAAATAGAGAGAAAAAAAGCTAAAAATTGTAACACCCATCGCCCAACCCGAGCTACGAAATGCTACTACTATTACTGGAACAATCCAAAGCAATTTATAACAATTAATTTACTCAACCTCGATTTATATCATAAGAGCATGCACAATGTGATAGAAAATCAAAATCGAATCTCAATTGAGTTTACGAAAGCTCTTAAGCTGACCCGAGTATGAAGAATGACCATTCTGAAAACTTTTCAAGGTTTTGGGAATAGGTATCGACACCTTTATCATGTACCGATACCGTTCTTAGCTTAGATGCTCCAAAAAAATCAAGGTAAAATACGCAAGTATTGATACTTGAAATAAGGTATCGATAACCCTGTTAAGAAGTATTGATACCAAATTCAGTACCGTTTTGGCATTCTGTCATTTTTCAAAATCTGAACACAAGTCAATTTTATTCGATACCTTTATAATGTATCGATCCTTGGGAATTAGTATCGATACTTTATAATGGTATCAATACCAAATTGACATTCTGTCATTTATAAATCATGGTAACTTGGTAAAGTACTGATACCTTTACATGAGGTATCGATACTTTTTGCCAAAAGGTTAAAAATTTTCACATTTTAGTACCTTTTCATGCTCAAACCAAAAAGAACTCATTGGTTCTTTGGGAACATTTCCAAGCTACATTCAACCAATTCAAAACATACCAAAAGCCATAATTCAACCATTCCACAATTAACAATTTCCACAAATACAACACCTATACATGTACATATCATACCAAATTAATCATACAAAATTTATCAATTCATACATCAAACTTTCATGTCAAAACATACACTGTAGCATTCACTTATCATATCCTAATAACAATCTAACCAATATGCCACAAATTGGCAGCATTTCACAAACAAAACATTCCAAATGCCATTTTATAAGGTATATACATTCAATTCCATGTCAAACATACTATTAACATTAAGCATTCACCATTTCATCCAAATCTTCCTACCAAACTCAATTTTACATATACTTAACATCATCCAAAGTCTCACAACAACATGGATTGCAATATATGCATATTTTACTTAACTAGATGTTAACCATTCACTAGAGTACATATTAACAAATTCAAACCAACATTAACAATCCAAAATTTCAAAATGACATCCCTAGGTACATGCTAAATTATATAGAAAAAATGGGCACAAACATTAAAGAGCCTAAGGTCTCAATTGGATACTGAAGTGGAACCCGAAACGTGGTTATGAACCTAACCTGCTCACGAAAAATGAATTACACAATGAGTAGGTAATTCAACGTATTCCTTTAAAATGAGGTGGTATAAGAAAATGACATAATCCATATACACTTGAATTAATGTCTAAAATTCATGTCATTTAAGTTTCAAACATGAATTAATCATTGGTTATGCATTTTCCCTATCTAGGGATATTGTTTCGTGTTATCCTACCGATGAAATTCTGAGCTCGTAAGCCCATTTTTTAACTCATTCAAATTTATCATCCCAAATTACCCTGCATTTATGACCTACCACCTTGAATTGCCTAGCAATGATAGCTTACATGTAACAACCTATTTTCAGTGGTGTCAGAAATAGTGGTTTCGGGGCCACAAATCTGACGAGTAAGTTTGTAAATATTATTATTTAATATTTATGAGTCAAACATGGTTTTAAAAAGGTTTTCAATGTAGTGATTTTTGTTATATAAATGATTTATTACGTTCGAGTGGTAAGACCCTAAAGTTAAGTAGTTTTAGAAAATGAGGTATCGGGACCTCATTTCTATAAACCCGAGTAGTAAATATTTTTATAAATTTTTACAGAGTGTTATAAAGGTTTTATTAAATTTTCGTTAAAAAAATTTAACGTTTCGATAGTTAATTAATTAAAAAGGACTAAATCATAAAAGATGTAAAATTTGATCACTATTTGATTTGAGTGATTAAATGGTTTATTGATTAAATGAAAAGGGAATTAAATGGTAATTAAACCATTTAAGGATTTATTTGGACAGTTAAATAAAGGAAAATGATAAAATAAAGTGTTTATAATGGTAAATTTGTAAATTAAACTAAATTAAAACAAATTTAATTAATGAAAGAAATAAAATCACTTTCATTTTCTTCTTCAAATGGCCGAAAGCCATATCTAGGGTGAGGAGAAGCTTCGGTTGGTTTAAGTTCTTGCATGTAAGTTCGTTTTAGCCTCGTTTCTAATAATTTTTATGTTTTTGAAATCGTTCCAACTAGGTCCAGTCAGTCTGTACCTTCGATTTTGAAACTGTTAAAAATTTTTAATGTTACCATTGATTAACCTTGTGATTTTAGATGTTAAATTATGAGTTTGAGATATTAGTTGTTATTTAAAAGTATTTTATTAAGTGATTTTTGATGAATTTTTTGTTTAGGGACTAAATTATTAAAATAGTAAAAGTACAAGGATTTGATGTGAAATTATTGCAATAACGGGCTTGTTGGATGCCATGAGTATTCGGATAGGCTCAATTTCGGGTAAAAATGGCTAATTTGCATGTTTTAAGCTCATAGACTAAATTGAATAAAAGTACAACTTTAGGGGTAGTTTTGTAAAAATGTAAAAAAGACTAAATTGCATAAAATTAATTTTTTTACTATCTAAATTAATATATTGAATGAAATTATTAATTTAGATCAATATCGAGTGGAAAATCAAAGAGAATAAAAAATTACCAAAATGCCCATGTACTTTGACATTTCTGCAATTTAGTCAGGTAAGTTCGTATAGTTAAAATTTAACATTTATATAAATTTGTTATTGGTATTACTTGATATAATATATATTACATTTTTGGAAATGAATCATTATCTAAGTTATAATATTAAATTTGATGTTCGGTTTGAATTGAACACAGGATAGAGTACATTCATGTTTTGGTGTATTACGGGGGTTTGGAGTGGAGATGGTATTGGAGGGAGATATTGGCATATTACCCAAGTAAATTGAGGTTTGGAGTGGCGTGTTTCGGGTGGATCAGCTCTTATGAGCTCTTGTTCAGTTTTTATGAGCTTCTGTTGGCGTGTTTCAGGTGGACCAACTCTTATGAACTTTTGTTTGGCGTATTTCGATTGGACCAACTCTTATGAGATTCTATCTGGTGTGTTCAGTCTATCTGACGATGTATTCTTATCCGTAAGTCGTTCTTCGAATGGACAATCTCGGTAAGATAATTTGTTCAATGAATTTGAAAGATTTGTTATTTATTGAATATTGATCTGAACATAAATAAATTCATTAGTTGAGATTGTGGATGATGCTTAGGTTTGTCCTAAGCTTATGGTTGCATTACGTCATGTTTAATATTAATGATATACATTGAAATGGTAAGTGGCCAAATGGAAATATGCTTATGTTCATGAAAAGGTGGTAAAATTCAAATGTGTATTTTCTCATAAAATACTTTATCATGTGATTGATCCCAAATGAGTTATATACATAAATGCAAGGGAGGTTATGTGTACGCAGTTGTAGGACCATTCCTTGTGACACCCCTAATTTGACCCTAGTCGGAAAGCGGTTTCGGGACCGCTAAACCGAGTAACCAAATCATTTGAACATGATATTTATTGTCTAAAATAAATGTGTGAAAATTTTAAGCTTCGATTTAGTAAATTTCATGTGAATTTAGTCAATAGGGCTTATGTGTGACATTTTTGAAATGTGATAGATCAAAACATAAGGACCTATTAGTGCATGTTGAAAAAGGGGGACTTGCATGTCAATTTCCCCCCCATCTAGTAGTGGCCGACCATGACATTAGGATGGACAAAGGGTGATGGGCAAAACATGTCATAGACATGTTGTGTTGGTGCATCATGGGAGGAAACAATAAAATAAAGAGCATGGGCAATAAAATATTAGTGTTAGTAGGATGAGAAACAAAAAAAAAGAAAGGATATGTGTGATTGTCCCCCCCCTTGCCGTGAGTTGCAGGAAAGAAAAACAAAAAAAAAAGTGTTCATCCTTTGGTTCATCCTTGGCCGAAAATTTTAAGGAGGAAGGAAGAAGAAAGATTGAAGAGGTTCGGCCATGCATGTAACTAGGCTAAGGTATGTTTGATGATGTTCCATGAAATGCATGCATGTTTTAGTTGTTAGCTTGAGTTCTACCTAGCCCATGGTCTAAATCTTGCTATGTGATGGAAATGACACTCGGCCATGGATGCATCATTCTTGCTTGGTGTTGATGTTGTGTTGGTGAGATATCAAGTTATTTTTGTGACCAAGTCGAGATTTGAATTTTTGGAATGAGTAAGGCTTTCGGTTATGTTGTTTTGTATGAGTAATGGATTGTTGAGTTCATGCTATTATGAATAAAATTGATTAAGAGAGGCTTGAGATAATTAAATATGCATGTTGGTGGTAAGATGAGCATTCGGTTTTTATCATGGAAGCATAGGAAGCTTGTTAAAGTTGAATTTTAGAAAAGTTAAATGTGTGTGTGCTTGTGCTAGTGCCGAATGTGCCTAGGGTGATTTAGCATTGAGTTTGGTGTTATATGAATTGAGTTTTATGGTTTTGGATTTTTAAGTGTTGTTAAATACTTTGAATAATATATATATGTGGCTTTGAAATGTGAAACTCGGCCAAGTGGTTATAAGCATGATTTTAGAGATTCAATGATATTCGGTCGATTTGAATAATTCATGGCACCCCAAGCAAATTAGTTTTAGATGTTAATAAATATTGAAATTATTTAAAAGCATATTACCGAATGTGATTTTAGTCAATGATTCGGTTATGAGTGCTGATTTGTTTTATAATTAGCCGAATGTGTATATGTATACTATGAGGTGGTTTAGCTTAAAGAAAATTAAGGTGCTCGGAAGGTGATTGTCGTGGATAGTTTAAGTAATGAAATTTAATTTCTGTTATGTAAAGTGATGACATTGATGTTTGCAAATTTGAAGTTAAAAATTGTTGATTGAGCATCAAGAGCTTATGGAAACAAAGTCGGATCGTGGAAAAAGGGAAATTGGTCGAATAGTCGGAATTGACGTACATTAGCGATCGAGGTAAGTTTTAAGTATTAAAGCCTATAATGTGATTATGATATGTTAAGCACATATTAAAAGAATCATAACTCTATTGTAAATTTTTATGCATATAGCCTAATGGCTATTATGAAGTATAGGTAAGTTATTGATATGATATGTTGCCAAATGGATATGATATTATGAAGTGCTAAAAGGATATGTCAGAAGAGTAAAATTGTGATAAACCTGCTCAGGACAGCAGCAGTAACATGAATTTAGAAAATCACCATAAATTTTTGGAGTTGAATGGGAGGCTGAATAAATTATGAAATTAAAGCTTAATGAGTCTAGTTTCTTATAAACGAAACCGTGTAAGAAAATTTATTTCCGATAATGAGATATTTAAAGTTGTGTGAGACAGTGCAGAATGACACTGTAATCCTCTGTTCCGTTTTTAGAAAATCATTATAAATTGTACAAAAATGGTTATAAGATAAAATTTATATGCTTAGACTCCTTAATGAGTCTAGTTTCAAATGAAATCAAATACAACACATTTTGAATTCTGTAAAATGAGAAATCTGATTCGTAGTGAAGAGTGGTCAGATTAGTCAAACAGTGAAACAGGGGAAACTTTAAGAAAAATCTGGTATTGATTGGCCAAACCTAAAATTCTGGAAATTTTATGGATGGAAGATATACGAGTCTATATCCAGGAAAAATTTACGGAAAGTGATTTGGAGTTTTGTAGCTCCAGTTATAAATGATTTAGTGACTATTGCTCAGGAAAAACAGCTTGTGCTGAATTTGAGATTGTGTTGTAAACCTTGATAAACTTGTTCTAGTTGCTCATAAGCTATTGATTAAACCCATACGTGAATTCTAAATTGTGATATTGGAAAATGATAGATGTAGATTCAGCCAAGACAGTGTATATGTGTGATAAGGCCTAATGGCCGATGTGATGAATGTGAAAGTGTATATATGTGATAAGGCCTAATGGCCGATGTGATGAATGTGAAAGTGTATATGTGTGATAAGGCCTAATGGCCGATGTGATGAATGTGAAAGTGTATATGTGTGATAAGGCCTAATGGCCGATGTGATGAATGTGAAAGTGTATATGTGTGATAAGGCCTAATGGCCGATGTGATGAATGTGAAAGTGTATATGTGTGATAAGGCCTAATAGCCGATGTGATGAATTTGAAAGTGTATATGTGTGATAAGGCCTAATGGCCGATGTGATGAATGTGAAAGTGTATATATGTGATAAGGCCTAATGGCCGATGTGATGAATGTGAAAGTGTATATCTGTGATAAGGCCTAATGGCCGATGTGATGAATGTGAAAGTGTATATGTGTGATAAGGCCTAATAGCCGATGTGATGAATGTGAAAGTGTATATGTGTGATAAGGCCTAATAGCCGATGTGATGAATGTGAAAGTGTATATATGTAATAAGGCCTAATGGCCGATGTGATGAATGTGAAAGTGTATATATGTGATAAGGCCTAATGGCCGATGTGATGAATGTGAAAGTGTATATATGTGACAGGGCCGAGTGGCCAACGTGATGGATGTGAAAGTGCATAAATGTGATAAGTCCCGAAGGGCATTTGTGTCAGTACTATATCCGGGTTAAAACCCCGCAGGCTTTATGCGAGAATATTATCACTGATTAATGTCCGTAAGCTTTGTGCTCGTACTATATCCGAGCTCTAAAGACCCGATGACTACGTGTGGGAATTTTGTCCGGGTAAGACCCGATAACTTCGTGTGGAGATTATGTCCGGGTAAGACTTCGTAATAAGAATTGCTTATAAATATATTCAATGCGAAAGGTTAAACAGGTATGTACTCCAAGTTTATGTGTGAGCTTGATTTGCACTAAATCATAAGGTAGTTATGTGATGCATACGAGAGCAATCTATGAGACTATTCCTATGATTATGTGACATCGGATCAGTGTGAGAGGCGATGTGAAATCATACGATATATCTATGTCACATGAGCTCACTTTTATGTGAAAGTTTATCTGCATATTGTATATGATGAGATGTGCATATTCGGTAAAGGGATGGTATGCCCGAAGGAAGAGTGAAATAAAAATACGAACAACTATGTTATAATTTGATTGTTATCTGTTGACACTGCTTAAAACTTACTAAGCATTGTAATGCTTACTCCGTTTACTCTGTTTCCTCTGTTTTATAGATCTCATTGCGAAGCTACAGGCTCGGGGATCGTCAGCAACTAGTCACACTATCACTATCCACTGTTTGGTACTGCTATGTTTCGGATTATCTTATGGCATGTATAAAATAGACTCGTGGCGGAAGAATATTTTGGTTAATGTATATAGCCATGCGAAAATGGCTTATATATGTTTGAGCATAATGTTATAATCATTTGGTATGGAATGGTTAATCACTATCATAATTTGTGCTATTTATGCTAAAAGGGCTAGTTGAATCATGGAAACTATGAAATAGGTAAAGTCTACCTTAAAGGCATATGCTGGCAGCAGTAGTGATGTAGATTTGGAAAAATCACTAAAAATAGTAGGATTGGAATTAAATAATGAATAAATTATGTAAACGAACCTTGATGAATCTATTTTCATAGGAAAGTAACGAAAAGATCACATGGACAGTATGTTAAGAGATATTCAGGTTCTCGTGAGACAGGGACAGAACGGTTTCTGGATTCCCTGTTCCGACTTTGGAAATTCATTATAAATTAACCAGAGATAATTAGGAGTCATGCCATATATTTATAGATTCCTCTCTGAGTCTAGTTTCTATAGAAACAAACGACATCAGTATTGAATCTCTGTGCAGGGAGATATCCAAGTCGTAATGCGCAAAGGTCAGTGTAGTCGATCCCTGTAACATGGGAGACTTTGACTAATAAACTGTACTAATTGGCCCGACCAAAAATTCTAGAAAAAAATATGTAGATGGGCATATGAGTCTAGTTTCAGGGAAAATTACGAAACTGATTTTTGAGTTGTGAAACTCAAGATATGATTTTAAGGTGACAGTGTCGCAGTTAGCCAACTGCCTGGAAAATTTTAAAATGGACTGCGATAGTAAGCGAATTTGGTCTGTGAACCCCTCATGTCCGACTCCGGCAACGGTCTCGGGTACGGGGTGTTACATTCCTTCTCCTTTCTTGTAAGTCGGAGAAGAGGAAATCACGGCCTTTGCCTTAGGCTTGAAGTTCACGTAGCCTGTATGCTGCTCACTTTACGTAATGACCCCAAATGAGTTATATACATAAATGCACTAACTTTTGTATTGATGATGGTGATTAGGCTTATTCAAGCTTGAGATTATGATTGATGTTTATGCTTATGTCTGGTATTATACAAATAAAACGGGTAAAAAAAGGTAATGAAACGGTAAGTTCATTATTGGAATATGATATGATGAAAAAGGGATTGATGAGTTGAATGGTGTATTTATATATATGAGAAATTACGTATGTTATGGATGAACTTACCTATGAGGTGAATAAATATACTAACTAATGAATTGATATTGTTATTTAAACTTATGCTTAGTAAATGAAATAGAAAGTAAGTAAAGGAAGTAATTCAGAGTTTTATGAAAAAGTTTATGATGGTGTATAACGATTTATAAAGTCCTATGATGTTAGGACTGAAAAATATATATATGATGTTGATAGACTTACTCATTTATGAGTTGATGGATATGTAGTTGATAAATCTTGAGGCATTGATATAAGTTTATATTTATCTATAAAGTTCATTGTTGAAATGGAATGTTATGTTTAAAGTTTATACGAGCTTTCTAAGCATTCATTGCTTACATAGTTATTTTACTTTACTTTACAGATTATTGGAAGCTAGTCGGAGATCCATCACACTATCCAGTGATTATATCGGTAAATTTGATATTTTGATCAAGGTTATAATGGCATGTATAGGTGGTATGTGTTGGCATGGTTGAAATGTGGTCAATTAGGTTATGTGTTGATATGGAATTTAGTTAAGGTTGTTTGGATGAAACATGATGTTTTTGATGCAAATATAAGTATGAATGCTTGGTTGTGATTGAGGTGCCTAAATGGCATATTGGTTGAATGGACTTATGGTATATATTGAAATGGTCTTATTATGCATATTTTGGCATGTTTTGGTGCCTTGATCATAGGTTTATTTGGCGTAATGGTACTTGTTGAAATTAGGTGAAAGAAAAGGCTTGATTTTGGCTTATTTCTTGTCTACACGGCCTAATACACGGGCGTGTGTCTCAGTCGTGTGTGACATACAGTCAGGCAACATGACCGTGTGTCCCTTGTAGGTTGTTAATGGTTGCTTTTCGATAGTTGCATAGCCTAGCACACGGGCGTGTGGCTTGGCTGTGTGACCCAAGTCAGTAAGTTACTTGGGCTGGGATACGGTCATGTGTCCTTATTTTGAATGTTACACGGCTTGCGACACGAACGTGTCTCAGCTGTGTAAGCCACACGGTAGTGTGACCCCTGCAGTATAAATTTTTCTAACTTTTTCCTAAATGTTTTTGATTTAGTCCCGAACTGTTTCTATTGTATTTTTTTTAGGGTCTCGAGGGCTCGATTAAGGGATGTTATGAATGTATTTGAATGAAATTTAGCATATGTATTGCATTGATGTATGAATTAAATGGTTTACTGTTCTATTTGTTCGATAATGCTCCGTAACCCTGTTCCAGCTACGAATACAGGTTAGGGGTGTTACATTACCAGTTCACTTATGTCATCTCGGGTTGCCTGTCAATGATGCCCTACCACTCCAGATTGCTTGGTAACGATGGTTTATCAAATCTGACCCAATGGCTCATTGATCATCTCTGCCACGTTTTGTATGGTTATAAGTAAACCATCTTCAAATTTCATTTTATATAACTCAATATGCTTTAATCTAATTTCATACCAATTAACAAATATAAATCAATTCCATAATTATTAATATATTCATTCTAGTCCTTGTCTCGATATTCAATCTTAATTACTTCAATTCATTTTAATTCATTTTAATTCACCTTTAGAGCCTACTACAACAGTGTACGATCTATAATATCTCAAAGATATAAAAATTAAATAAGCGTTAAATCTTAGAACACGTACAGAAAACTTGAATTACTAATCGTCAATCCTCTCCATCCCTTTTCCTTTTAATGTTCCTGCATTGTCTTTAGCTACAATTAGTAATTCAACAATGTATGGCATTAATTTCCAGCTCAATTCGTAATTAATTACAAAGTGGCACATTTTTCGCAATTTATTCAATTTAATCCCTAAAATCGAAACAAGCATAACTTTTAATTTGAAGTTTTTTTTTATGATCCAATTTTGATTACATCCTTCTATGACTCTCTACTATCTATTAACATAGAAATTTCACATCATTGTTTACAATTTTTACAACTTAGTCCTTTTTGACAAAAACTAACAAATTCAGTTTACAAATTAGTCCTTTTTCACTTTTAAGCTTAAAAACTAACAATTTAACATCCAAATCTTTAAGAAATCAACAATGGAAACCTTTGAAAACTTTAACAGTTTTGAAAAAATAACATACGATTTAGCTAAATTGAGCTACCATAATCTCAAAAACATAAAAATTACAAGAAACGAGCTTAGAAAACCTTACCAATTGAGAGCTCAAAGCTTCAACAATTTTTTTTTTGTTCTTTAGCTATGGAGAAATGGTGGGGAGAGGTAGGAAAAGATGATACTTTTCTCTTCTTTTTTTTTCTTTTCTCTCTCTTTAGTTTTTATGTTTTAACTTTTCTTTAACAGTTTTAATAATATAATTTTATCATTATTTACTTAATAAAACTCCTCCAACCATCCATCACAAACCAAAATGGTTTATTTTCCATTTTAAGTCCTTTTCAATTATTAATTAAGCCTTTTAGCAACTAAGACTCTAAAACGATTAACTTTTACCGCTTTTACGATTTAGTATTTATACCTTAATTAATTATTCGGTCGATAGAATTTCTAAATGAAAATTTTAATATGATACTATACTAGACTTGTAAATATTAATTAATAATATCTACGGACTCAATCATTGGTAATGGGGTTCCAAAACTGCATTTTCTGACACCATTGACTTTCGGGTCATTATAAAAAAGAATAAAACTTTTTCATACAATGCCTAAAGCTACCCATAACCTCTTCTCAACGCTTAAATAGGAGGATAAAACGCAATCGAGCGTGCTTGAACCATGCCCATTTGAACAAAACTTGTTTTAGGACAAACTAAACTTTCACTTTGATTACTTTTAGCCAAAGCTTTACACATATTTATAAGTGTAACCTTATCCAAACTATATCATAAGCATGGTTATTAACCAATCATTTTTATCAAAATCATCATCCTTATCCAAAGCAGAATCATTGTCTAAATCCTAGTCACAATCCTTATTCTAAACTTTATCTAAAATCTACCAAAAGGTTCATGATTGATTTTCAAAAGATAACTACAAATATGATAAAAATAAGAAAACAACTAACAATTACAAAATTATTTAACCATTAAACTAACATTACATTCAACACGAAATCTAAACCATATTTTATTTATATAAGACAAGCATGAAAAGAAATACACTCGTATTTCAAGTGTGTTGACACAATTGATGGCAAGAAAGATTCTATGGTTGTTTCTATGGCTGAAATAGTGGCCACAATTTCAAGCATTATTTCATTGTCAAACTTGGAAAATTTTAGAACAAAAATATTGGGCTATTTGTTTTAAAGATTTTTGGACGAACTAAAGCCTAAAACATGAAGGTCAATTGAGTTGAGATGGAAGACTTGAAGATTGGTTTCTTGCATAATAGGATTGTTACTTGCGGAACAAGTCACTTTCTATAGTTGAAGACTTTGGATTATATCAAGACTCTTATGGAAGTGTTATCTTATGTTGATTTTTAGCTTCACTCTATAGAAAAGTGATTAGAATATAACTCTTATGTAAACAAAACTTAAGTAGTATATAAACTTAAGTTTTGCCTAGGTTAAAGATGGATTGAAAATAACCGAGAGATTAAGAGCTTGATAGAGCAAAAATTTGTTCAAGTTGGGAACGTGTATGTGAGCACTGTTTTGTAAGCAATCAAGAGAATCTCTTGAGTTACAAAACTAAACTTTCAAGGGGAAATCTTAGTAGGAGAGTGATCTAGTCTTTGTACAATGGTGAGGTTGTTAAATTGTTTAGTGTTAGACCAGTGTTAGGACTTAAGTCATTGATTGTACTGTGAGAAAGATAGTGAATCATTGCTCTGAGTAAGGACTTGCAGATGTAGACTGAAATCGAACTACGTAAACAATCTCGGTGTTCTTCTTTATTTTCTATACACTTTTAATTTCGTGATTGAAACTAAGGCCACATTTCGAAACACTATTACAACCACAATTTCCAATTTATGTTTTGCAAAGTAAGTACTTCTCGTTTCTTCAAAGTAAAATGTCATAAGATCCATTAATACATTACTCGAATTTAAATGGTGACATTTAAAAAATTTAGATTCAAACATCCTCGGTAACCTCTTTCTCTTTCCTCAAACTACAGCCTCATAATGTATATCGAGTATATTTACGTGTATATATATTCTAAAACCGGAAAATATAGGCTATGAGAATTAATTCACTGCTCTGCGGTGAAAAAGGAGTGGTAAATGGGAGCATTAATGAGAAAAGGAATAGTGTTGCATCGAAGTGAATCAATAGTTCATTAAGTGAAGGGTCTGAACTTCACGTTTATGGCAGGCAGGCAACAGGCCTTCTTCATGAATTTTTGGAGGGCATATCTTTCGCATGGAGAATTTCTCATGACTTTTATTATTAGGATTAAACTCTTCATGTATTCAAAATTCGCAGTAAGATTCTTCTTTGAATTTAATGTTCTCTGAACATTATTAATTATATTTTTTATTTTTCAATTTGAAACTTTCACCAATGAAGTTCATGAGTCATATCAATCTACAAAAGTTAAATTGTTGATTCAAAATGTTTGTTTTTCGTTTATAATATTTACAAAATAAATTTTAAATAGTAGCGGTTGAAGGGAACCCATTTGACTTGGATTTTTACAATTTTATCTCACACCTAATCTAAATTAAATTATAGCTATTCCATCTTTGAACATGTTTCAGCCAATCTTAGTACCCCTAATCTTATAGTTGACTTTAGCTAAAAAATGTTGAAATTCTTTGGATGTCACTTCTTAACTTGTTTTTTTTTTTTTTGAAATTTTTACTATAAATGTTTCAAATTTTGGTTCGAACTTTTAGGTTTAAACGTAGTTATAAGTACCAATATTATTATATGTTTAATAGTGGATGACTTATCAAATCATGTGAAACCCTTTGAAAAGATAGCCATGGATATCATGTGAAGTGTATCAGGTGTACCCTCCTCCTACATTTAAAACCAATGTCTCCCTCCCTTTCATCACCAACCTTATATTACTACCCTAAACCAACCACCAAATCCCCCCCCCCCAAAACATATTTTGTTTCTTTGCATGTTCTTTTTATGTTTTGTCTTTCCTTTTAAGTTTCTCAAATTTGTGTAGTCTCATATACCAATAATAACAAAAGAAACATGAAGATCCTGTCTCTTGGAGTTGTTGCACGTCTATTGGCCGTTGTTATCTTGTTCATGTTTTGCCTATCCTCAGAAAGCCTTCGGGTGCCACCTCATCATGGTCAGTGTTGCCCTAGACTTGTCATTATGTTGGGTCATAACTCAATTTTTTTTACAAAAAAAAAATTAATTTAGATTGACCCAATGACCCGTTGTAGTAACGTTAAATAATGTCATTGTCTTTTCTTTTTGATTGCTTAAATTATTTCTTGCATGTGCAGCAGCCGGCATCCACGGGGAAGCTACCAAGTTTGGAGATGAAACACAAATGAACCCTAAGGTTTGTTTTCCTCTAAGTGACCCTTATCTCCTTTGTCTAATCTCATAAGCTATATATATATGGAGATTAGTTTAATAAAAGAGTGATTTATGAGCTGATGGGTTTGCAGGAAGAGTTAGGGATGGAGTTATACCCGACAGGGTCGAGCTTGCCGGATTGTTCCCACGCTTGTGGGCCCTGCTTTCCATGCAAGAGGGTGATGGTTAGCTTCAAGTGCTCCATGGCTGAGTCCTGCCCGGTTGTTTATAGATGCATGTGTAAAGGCAAATACTACCATGTGCCTTCCAACTGACACACTACATATATTAATCTGCGGGTATGCATGCAATTTGTTTAGTGATGAAGAAATTGGAGATCAATCAAGGATTAATGATGACTAGTTGATGCTCTTTTTGTTGCATTTGAAGATGAAATTCAGAAAGGGAAAGCTTGTAAATTGTGGAATTGAGTGTTTTGGTTGTTCTAGTTCATTTAACCAGTTAGTAGAACTGAGCTTTATTTTTGTACTCCTTGTAGCATTTGTGCCTTTCTTTTTTCTTATATAGTCAGTAGAAAATGAAATTCCTAGTGTTTTAGCAATTTGCTTTAGCAACTGTACTGCGATCTTTTCCTTTTTAATATCAGCTATCTATATTTTAGTACATAGTTAATGCTTAAAATATAAATCTTAGAAAAAATGGACTTTTTTCTCATCAATCAGATT
Source organism: Gossypium hirsutum (assembly GCF_007990345.1). Lineage (NCBI taxonomy): Eukaryota > Viridiplantae > Streptophyta > Magnoliopsida > Malvales > Malvaceae > Gossypium > Gossypium hirsutum. The sequence continues at coordinate 27,096,442 of NC_053441.1, forward strand.
TCATTAGAAACGAAATTGGAAGGTTCTGATTACAACCTTACACTGCAAAATACTTGTCATAAATATGCAGATCTGCTAATTCCACTTCCATAATAAATATATGTTAAATTTGATTTAAACAACACAAGGGGGAAAAAAGGTTTTCCTCTGGGTAAAAATTTCTATCATTTTTCTTTCCCAGCTTTCCTCTCTTCTCTTGTCACCTCATAACTTTCTTCTCCAAGGTTGGTGAAGGCAGTAATGGCAATTGACAATAAACTCGACACCATTGTGGGCAGGGACCCACAAGAGGACTTAGGGTACATTTCGATCATGGTGAATTTAGTTTCGATCAGATTACAAATAGTAATGACGATAAATTAATTACTATAGAGATGAAAATTAAATTTATAATGAAATATGAGTTTGTATGTAATTACAGTGGTGGTGATGAACTTATAGTAGTACAAATATAAAATGACCATTAAAAATATCAAATTGAACCTTTTATATAATTCAACCTATAGCTTATTTAAAATTTTAATAAATTACTAAATCTTATCAACTTATTCAATATATTTATTATAATATTTTACAAAATATTATACTTAATTTAAAAGCTTTCAAAATTTAAGGAAGTAAAAATTGTTTATAATATAATAATAAAATTTATTCAGTATTTTAAATTTAAAAGTATAAAAGAATGTAAAAGGAAAAAGAGTAACAATAAAAAGTAAGAAGGAACATGGTAATAAGTAAAAGAGTAAGGTTATAAATGTAAAAAACAAATAGTGCATGCATAATTCAGTTTTAATTGAATTAATTGATTGAATTGAGTTATTCCGGTCATCAAATTTAATTTGATTGAGGATCAATGAAGGATCTTTTTAAAGATTTTGATTAACGGTTAATTCGGTTCGAAACCTAATAATTAACCGAATTAATTAATTAATTAAAAATATTAATAATAAAATATTATAGGCCCAATATATTAGATAGATCCAACATATATGTAAGCCCAAAATATAAAAATTAAAGAATGGATTTAAAACTAATTGAATTTATACAAAATATTATAATGGGCTTAAAATCATAATAGATTTATATATTTTTAAACAAAATTAATATGTAAAAAGTAAAAGAAAGAAGCCTTCAGTTTTTGTTTTCACTGCCAAACTCAAAACAATGTCTGGGCGGGCGTTGCTTGACACCAGACTATGTTCTATTCTTCTTGGCTTTTTCGATTATTTTTTTATTTCATCACTCAAGTTTCTAATTTTTTTATTTTTATTGTAGTGTTTGTTATGATGATTTTAAATTAGTGTTTTTATTGTATTATTTGTTGTTTTTGCTTCTTCTTCTTCTTCTTTTTTTAATTAAAAGCAAAGAAAAATAACATTGCAATGATATTTTCTCTATTTTTAAAATTTATTTGAACAAAATAAAGAAACATATAAAAGTTTTTGTTAATTTAGTTAATCACCCGAATTAATCTAAATTATTTTGGTCGGTTAAACTATTTTTTTAAAAAAAATTAATTCAAGTAACAATTAATATTGAATTAATTTTTTTATGATTTCAGTTAAGTTGATAAATGATAATTGGGTTTGAATATTAATATAAGGAAGCATTTTATCCCACTGGAACGCAGCTAATTTTGGTGTTGTTAGACACACCATCAGTCCAGTGAAATTGTCTCACGGGTTGCCAAAATTTTGGCTGGAACTTTTAGCTCCAATGATTACACCGGAATCCTAGTTAAGTGGGGATAATTATTGTTTTTCCCCTTTCATTCATTATTGTATTATTCATTTTATTTTTGATATAATCATATAAAAATGATTTTAAGTATTATTAAGTATAATATAATTTTATTATATATATTATTTAGTATAAATATCATATAAATACTTTTTAATGATTTAATTTTGAATATAAATATAATTTTAATAAATTTTAATTATAATTACGATTTTATTAATTAATTTTTTATAGACATGAATTTACCTTTGGTTTACTTTTTTCATTGCTGTAAAAAGAGTTAGGACAAAAAAATAAAATAAGATAATTTTGCAAGAAAAAATATCAACACAACAAATTTGTTAACACGGATCGAATTCAATAATTATATTTTTACAATACCTCACTCAAAAGAATGGTTTTATTTAACAATTAATCTGGTATAATTCTTGATTTATGCCCTACCTTCACAATGGATAATTGCAGCCTCAAAGTTGTCTCATAATTGCTACAATCAATCTCCCCAAAACCTCACTTTATAATCAATATAAATCTTCAAAGAATACCTAAAAAGAGTATCAAAACATTAAGGGTGAGTTTGGATGGGCGATTGGGTGCGGTGCAGTGCGTTTAGTTTACTTTTTGTCTCACGCTACAGTATCGCTATAGTATCTAATCTCACCGCCACCGCTTTTTTTACACTAACTGCAGATAAACACACCGCTGATCCAAACCCACCCTAAGTAAAAGATAATATAATATTGGACAAAAGGACACTCTAAAAACACACATGGTTGTACGTATATAACTACTTATAAATAAGTTTTGAATAATTTATCTAAAGTTTATTCCAAGAAAATAAAATAAAAACACGTCAGACATTTCTTGCTTAATCAAATATAAATAAGCAAAGTTAATTTTATACAAGTTAAACTTGCCAACAAAACAAAATTATTTTGACTATCACAAACTATTGTTTTAATTGTTGTTTTTGTTGATATGAGACAATCAGTCAAAAGCTTGAAAATGTAATTAAGTATTTTAAAATTTCAAAAATCAATTTTTTCAGACACTATTTAGAATAATAATTTCAAACTTCTCATTGGGTATTATCTCTTAGTCAAAACCTCATAGGCCGAAATTTGAACTAGGAGGACTAAGGAAGTCCATATTAGCCTTTTTTAAAAGGCCTGCCCGAATTCACAATATTCATCAATTTCCATGCATACCCAACAAAGGAAAATAAAATCCTTATTTCTTAACTTTGATTTAATGTATAAATTGATACATAAATTTTAATTTTGATTCAACTATACACATTTAAAAAAATAAATACATCAAATTATTTTTTTATATTAGATAAATATAATTATTTATATATGTAATACATAAACATAAAATGATGGTAATTCAATAATTGTGTTAATAATTTTTTAGAATCAAATCTATAAGTAGTTATATACGTACAACCATGTGTGTTTTTAGAGTGTCCTTTTGCGTTAATAATTACCCTTGCAATATTCGGAAAAATAGATGAATTAATTCATATACATTAGATTAAAGAAAAAATTGATCATTTTATTAAAAATTTTATCTATTTTTACTATTAAAAACTAATTCATATACGTTAATATAAGATACACGTAATATTTCACATGTAACTATTCATACTAAATTTTAACAACAAAATTGAGTAGAAATTTTAAACCATATGCCCATCTCACTTCACCGTGACTGCGGGAAATATGGGGATTGCCTGCTGCAGAAAACATTAACATATTTTCAACAATGTTGATTAGAGTTTTTAATTAAAGCAGAACACCATTTATAAATTCGGGACAAAAATGACTGACACTGGCTGTAGTCATGGTACGGTGTGATGCTTTGGGGGAAAAAAAATCAAAATATGACTGACACAGAGAATGGAAATCCCACGCAAAATCTCCCAAGTGGATGGCCTCAGTAGCAAATGTTTTTAATTACCCTAATCAATGACCATATCTACCATTGTCCTCCTATTTATTATCCTTGACACAGTATTTTCTGGATCATGAACTTCACTTCTGCTGCCCAAAATTTTTGGAACTCATAACTTCACTCATAAAATAAGACACAATTTCTTCTTTAATCCTTAACACAATTTAAGTGATAATTAAGATAGAATTATTAAATGAGAATAGTTTATTAAATTAAAATAGAGTTATTAAATGAGAATAGTTTATTAAATTAAAATAGAGTTATCACTTAACTAATATTAGATTTAATTAAAAAAATTAATAGAAATACCAGGCATGCCTTATTGAAAAACCAGAAGTAATAATAAAACTGATCACCCATAAATGTAACCCAAATAGAAAAAATAAATTATAATTATAAATTATTCTCATCAAATTTAGTAAATTTTTTAAATAAACTATTCTCATCAAATTACCAAAATAATACATAAAATGCGAATTAGTTTATACTTTTTTAAATAGCTTTACTTTAGGTAAAATATATTTACTTTAAGAATAAAATAAAGGGCTTTTATGAGTAAAAATCATAGATTAAGAGCTTATTTAACTACAAAAATAGGTTGAGGGCTTGTTTATTAAATAAAAAAGTGAGTTGAAGGGGAATAAAAAGAAAATAATAAATAAGGAGGGCTTAGAAGGCAATTAGCCACATTTCAATTTTAGTGCGCCCCACACGCACACAGCAACAATTCACTTTCAGAATATAAAATGGTAAATTTGTATATCAGGTCCTTAAAACTGCATATAGTTACATTTTAGTCCTTTGGCACCATTGGTGCCGCCAATCTCATTGGCACCTTTGGTGCCTCCAATGTGATTGGACTGATCAGGCTGTGTCCGGTTTTTTTTCTCTGTTTTTTTGTTTTTTTGGTATATTTTAGTAAATAAAAATATATATATAATATTTTGGTAAATAAAAAAAGTTATAATATTTTGGTTATTTTTTATTTTTTTATAATAATTTTGTAAAAAACCCAATAAGACACAATTTCTTCTTTAATCCTTTGAACTTTATAAAAAAACTTAACCCTTATTTAATTTTTTTTATCTTTTTAGTTCATGAAAAAATTAATATTTTTTAACTTTAATGATGTGGTATACATGTAAATTATCACTTAGATAACACATCAATATTTAATTAAATTTAAATTTTAAAAAAATTCAAAAAAATATTTCTCAAAATTAAAAATCATTAAAATTATTTAAAAATATAAAATTAAAAATATATATTAAATTTTAAAAATTTAATTGAATATTGACATATATATCCATTTTCGATGATTTAATAAAAAATATAAATTCAAAAATGAAAAGAGAGGAAAACTTAAATGCAGGAGTATATATAATAACTTTTTCTATAATACCTAAAAATAAATGCATGAATAAGTAAATAATATCTAGGAACTTCACTCATAAAAATAAATGTATGTATAAGGAGGCTATCATTTATCACTTTAGCTAAATATTCTAATGCCTTAATGTTATAAAATCTTGGCATAAATACTTGTGAAGCGTAAATTCAAATGATTGCATCTCCTGATGAATCTTCCACGTTAGTATTATAAAAATTCTAAGACCATCAACCTCATCAAAGATTAGAATCTTTATTCATTTTGTTTGATTCATAGCTTCCTTTACTATAGAATTCAAACAAATCATTAAATATTTGTCTTACATCACGGTCTTTATTTTCGTTCGAATTTTCTATTTCTTTGTCTTTTTAATTTTGATAATTATAGAAGGAAAAACAAATATGATCATAAAGAATAAAGAGAAGTTTGAACTGTGAAAGGTGAAACTTAATTATAAGCAGCTAGCATACATCGGAAATCATGTCATCATTAATTATCCTATAACAAAGTTTACATTAAAAACTGTCTTATATTAATTGCACAATATAGGAGGGTTAGATTTGATATTCATCTACCAGGGTTTCGTAATAATTTATTTTGATTAGATAATATAAAGAATTATAATTCTTTAGATATGTTTGATTGATATAGTGTAATTGTATCAATATTTTTTTATATCATGTTTGGCAGTATAAATTGTAATTACATAGTTATATAATTTATATTTTTTTTAAAATATTAATTACTATAAAAAAATTATTAGTACGATAAAATAATTTCTAAATGAGTAGCAAAAATTGAAATCAAATCATCATATGTAATATGCTAGTCCAAAAACAAGTAGTTGATAATATGATTACTAATAGAAATAACAAAAAAAGGATAAGCATTATATGCAATTCTATCTAATTGCTCTAGCATTCCATATTGTTTGTTATTACCTCTTTAACATTTAACATATGCTTCATTACTCCTTATCATCATCTATTGGTCCTTAACCGAATTCACCATCATCAAAATCTGAATCTATATTTGTGTCATTAAGATTATCAAAATCATCTTCTTCCAAGTATTCTTCAAAGAATGAGTCATCTCAATTCCACATATGAATAAGGTTATCAAGTATGCAACATAATAATATGATCTAACCTTATTTTTTATGTTATACTGAGGTAATGTTGTTAATATGAGAATTTTTTTAGAACAATAAATATCCTCTCAATCACATTTTGAAGCTTTGAATGTCTCAAATTAAGAAGTTTGAGTAATCTTTAGTGCTTGTGTCTAGCTCCATTCTCGCAAATGATATCATATACCACGACTTGGTGCAAGTAAACCTTTTTGTATTTGCATAATTAGCAACTACCACATAATATTTGGGTTCATGGTATTGGAAAATGTGATCATGTTGTAGTAAACATGTAATTGTTTTCTATATATTTGAATGATGAATAAATAAAGTTAATTTCACATTTCATTATTATATCTTGTGTTTTCGTCTTTCATGTTTTGCATACATAGTGAAATTGTGACAAACAAATATTAGCTCATTGATTGTCTAAGTTCAAACTAATGATAAGTGGCACTGTAAGAATGTTTACATTGTGAGAAATACAACTTACTTCAGTAGATAATTTAAACGAGTCTGTAATCTCGTAAAAGAATCAACATGAGCATTTGATTCAAATACTTAGAAGGATTACTATGTCGTCTACAATTCCAATTAGGGAGATGGCTAGTCTTGGCTATCACAGTAATTGACTCCACGGGTAGAGACAAAGATGTATTCATTAGAAGAATAATACATTGGACTAGACCCAAGTTGAATTAATTCTGAATCCATTTGTGAACTAATTCACTTGTGATGTTTATGTTGTGACTTACGTAAATCCTGAGTTAGCCACTGATCATGTGTATGTAACTCATGTGCTTTGATATAAGTGGAGGCTTATGCTCTAAAGATGATCGAGCTGATATTCAGAAAGCTAGACGAAGCACAAGAGGTGTTTTCTAAGATGTCTGAGCATGGTTATAGTCTAAATATTTATGTAATACCCCAAAATTTACTACAGTAAGAAAGTAGGTATCCTTGATATAATTATAAGGAAATAAAGTGACAAAAGGGAAATTTGGAGTTATGGCAACATTGGGAAGTATATTATGATATATTAATTCAAGAAATGATTAAACCGCAGAAGTGAGAAAAGTTTTGTTGACCAAGAGTAAATACTCAAAATTTGAGGGGGGTAAAGTGTAAATATGAAAAATTTGAAGGACTAATAGTGCAAATATTTTAAGGGAGGCATAATCTAAAAACTAAGGAAAATGGATGAATTAGGACCAAATTGAAAGGGTGAAGAATTTTGAGGGACTAAATCGTAATTTTACCAAATTAAGTTATGACTCAAGAATGGAATTTTTAAAGATTATAAAGGGAAAAATCATCAATTAGAAGAGAGAGAAATCTAGAAGGCAATGATCATGTTGGTGATATTTTAGATTAATTAATTAAATAAATATTAGTTTATTAATATTTTAATGAGATATTTTATTATTTTATTATTATCGTATTTAATATATAAGGAGAGAAAGATGAAGAATTATCATCATCTTTCCCATGCACCAACGCGAGAAGAAGAAGAAAGAAAGAAAATTTTCTTTTCTTTACAATTTGGTCATTTCACCAAATACTCACTATTTTCACTTAGAAATCAAAAGAATTTTCATATCCATCAAGAGAGAAAGATAACAAGGAGACAATAGGGAGCTAAAATATCAAGTTAGATTCAAGAAATAGAAGCTGGAGGAGAGAGAAAATCAAGTTAAAGTTTGACACTAATAGGACAAGGTAAGAACATCAAGATTTCAATATATTTTTAAGTTTGATATTATTGAAAAAACATGGAAATGATATTATAGTAGAGTTTTCTTATATAAGGTCTTATGTTCTTGATATGTTAGTGAAGGGAAATAAATGTAAAAGTGATGGGAAAAATTATAGAGAAAGGGAAATAGGGAGTTATAAATTTAGTAATCAACATCTTGCACTAAAACTGTTTTGGACAGCAGCAGAAGACTAACTTTGAAAAATAACCATAAATTGTGGAGATCGAATTAGAGGATTAACAAAATATGGAATTAAATATTATTGAGTCTAGTTTCTCATAAAAGAAATGGTGTAAGTAATGAAATTTTAAATCATGAGATATAATAAATTTTGTGAGACATGCTCAAAATGAATTCGGGTTCCCCTGTTCTGACTTTGGAAAATCATTAAAAATTGTATAAAAATAATTGTGGGTTAGAATTTATATTTTTAAAATTATTAATGAGTCTATTTTCAATAGAAACAAATGGGAACATCATCCAAATACCCGTACGAGGAGATAATTAATTTTTAGTGAAGAAGGATCAAAACTGTCAGATAGCAGAACATGGATGACTTTAAAGAATAAACTGTACTTATTGGCTAAACCATAAATTTTGAAAATTTTATGGTAAGAAGATATGTGAGTCTGGTTTCATAGAAATTTAGCAAATCTTAATTTTGAGTTCCTTAGCTCAATATATAAATAATTTAGTGACTATGACTCAAGTGGACAACTTTGAATGGACATATAAATAAATAGTAAAATTATAGATAATGTTACATATAAGCATGTTATATACATTAAGGATGTGGAATGGAGAAGAGGAGGAGGAAAATATATGATTATTCAACTAGCATGGGTTTTCATTAAAAATGACTAATTTGCATATTTTAGGTTCAGGGACTAAATTGAATAAAGGTAAAAATTTTAGGGTAATTTTGTAAAAATGTCAAAAAGTGACCAAATTGCATGAAATGAATTGTTTTATTATTTAAATTAATAAATTGAATGAAATATTAATTTAGATCAAGATTGGGTGGAAATTTGAGGAAAATAGAAAATTACCAAAATATCCTTGAATTTTGATATTTCTGCAATTTAGCTTGGTAAGTTCGTATGAACTATATTCTGTATAATTTTAATTAAAGTGAATGTTATTTGGTGATGAATATTATATAAATATGTGTTTTATTATTGAAATTGAATTATTATTGGTAATATGTATAATGATTAGATGCATTGAAATGATTATCGGAAGCTCGATTGGGTTGGAAGCTTGTCGGAGATATATCACACTATCCATTGGTTTTATCGGTAATTTTGGATGACTTGATTCTGGTTATAATGGCATGTATAAGTTAAATTGGCCAATGTTAACTCATTAATGTTTTGATTTTGATTGGTTATAAATATGAATGCTTGATGAAATGAAATGTCTGTAAATTTATTTGTAAACTCCGGTAATGCTCTATAACCCTATTCTGGCGATGGATACGGGTTAGGGGTGTTACAATTTATACGTACATTTCATTAATTGACATGTTGTTTAAAGATAAACGACTAGACCTTACTTTAAAAGTCTTATCCAAAAGGCTTGAAAATTCTTGCGCTCCTAATGTTGTTATATACACAGAAATGATTGATGGCCTATGTAAGGCTGGTAAAACAGATGAGGCCTATAATCTTATGTTGATGATGGAAGAAAAGGGGTGCTATCCTAATGTGGTGACTTACACTACGATGATAGATGGCTTCGGCAAAGCAGGTAAAATCGACAAAAGCCTTGAACTTTTAGAACAAATGGGTTCCAAGGGTGTTGCTCCAAATTTCATTAAGTATAGTGTTCTGATAAACCACTATTGTATTGTTGGCCTATTAGATAAGGCTTATGAACTTTTGGAAGAGATGCAACAAACATAATAAAAAAAATCAAAACTTTCCTTCATTTTCTCAGTGACCAAACAAAAAGAAAGTGAAAATGAGATTTCTTACCTGAGTCAGTTGAGGAAATCAGGTGGGCGCCTGTAACATCCTAAAATAGGGCCTAGTCAGAACAGTGATTTTGGGACCACAAATCTGATGAGGAAAAATTTATTTTTACTATATTTTTATGGCCTACAATTTCACGGAAAGCTTTCGTGAAAATTTCGTCCAAAAATTTTGACGTTTGGGCACTCAATTTAGTCAAAAGGACTAAATTGTAAAAAAGTGAAAAAAATTGAGTTTTATTGGTTAAAGATACTTAATTACTATGGAATTATAAATTAGGGGTCCTTATATAGTAATTAGACCATTAGTTAGTGATGGACAAAAATGGACATGAGATAAGTGAAATAGGATTTTTTTAAGTAAGGGCATTTTAGTCATTTAGTAAATAAATAGAATTTAAAGGGAAAAAGATGTAAAAATTGTGTTCATCATCCTTTCTTGCTTCCAAAACTTTAAGGAAGCCATAGCTAGGGTTTCTTTACTTTCTCAAGCTCATAGTAAGTGATTCCAAGCCTCGTTTTTAATGTTGTTTACGTTTTTTGAGTCTCAGTAACTTGATTTAGCTTATTCTAGCAATAATTTAACCTAGGGTTTATATTTGGAAAAAGACCCATAGGTGAAATTTGTTTATTTTGATGTTTTATGGTAGAATATAAAGCTAGAAGTTATGTTAAACAACTTTTGGTAGTCGATTTTAAGTGAAAACGAGTATATTGACATAATCGGCAAAAATATCTAATGTTCATAAGTAAATGTTAGAGTAAGAATTTGATGTTGTCATAGAAGGGAAAATTGTTCAGTATGTTATAAAACATAAGAATAAGAGATGAAGTTTAGTTTCCGAGCTTTGGGGAAAAAGTGTAAATATGCAAAAGTTTAGGGGCAAAACTATAATTTTACCAAAATTGAGTCAAGGACTGTTTTGATGAATGTGAGTATTAAATAAGCTAAATTTTCTATTATAGATCAAGAAGAACAAAATCCAGAGCTAGACCGGGGAAAGAAAAAGATTGAGGACTAAAGTGTTAAATTTGACCACATTTTTGTACCGAGGTAAGTTTTACGATAAATAAATACAACATTTCAATTATTATTATTAATGCTGCTATTTTCCAGCAATTATGTATTTATTTCATGAAATTATTTAATGTTGATTCAAGTATGAGATGATAGAGAATCAGTGTTAAAAAGTCCCATTGAAACATAATGAATGTATTGGATACAAATGTCATGACATTTGGGTAAAGAGATCTCATGTAAGACCATGTCTCGGACATGACATTGGCATCATTGAGATTATGAGAGGTCCCATGTAAGACCATGTCTGGGACATGATGTTGGCACTGAGATGAGAGGTCCCGCGTAAGACCATGTCTGGGACATGGCATGGGCACCGATATGAGAACTCCCATGTAAGACCATATCTGGGATATGACATTGGTAGTACAGGAAACATCCCATGTAAGACCATGTCTGGGACATGGCTTTGGCATGTTATTATCATATATGAGACCCAAGTATCCTTATTATTCCAATGTGGCTCAACGGGCTAGAAAACAGATTATGTTCTATGGAAGTTCAAGGAAAAGTATAATTAGCAACTTCAGGTGAATTATAAGAGTTAAGAATATATATTATGTTATCAGTGAGAACCAATATTTCAGCAAGAGAAGAGTAAGTTGTAATCTTAAGCTATCTAAGTAGGTAAGTAAGTAAACAAGTAAATGAGAGTAAGTAAAGAGAAAACTTAAGAACATGATACTTGCATATCATTATTTATGTTAAATAATGTCTTTTATTTACTTGTAAACTTACTAAGCTTTATGCTTACTTATTTTATTTCTTTTTCTTTCATATAGTATTATCAAGCATAGTCGGGATCTTGAAGACGTCAGAGAGCTTTCACACTATCAACCACCACAACTCGGTATTTTAAGACGATAAATGTTTTGAGCTATGGCATGTATAGAGACTTGGTCATTTCGATTGTATATTCTTAAGATATGACCAAAAGATGATGTGTAAATATGTGATAATGTTTAGCTATTAAAATGGCTAAGTAAGAATATGTTTGGTATTATGAATGCCTAGGTGATAGTTTATACCTAGAAATTATGAAAGAGTAAAAATTTGCAATGAAACAGTTTTGAGACAGTAGTAGTGATGTGATTTTGAAAATCACCAAGGATAGTAGAAAATTAATTAGAGGATGGATAAGATATAGAATTAAATCTTATTAAGTCTATTTTCATAGAAATATAACGGTGTAGACAAAGGAATTATGTATTCTGAGATATTTGTATTTTAGTTAGACAAGGTCAAAGTGGTTTTTGGAATCCCCTATTCTGACTTTGTAAAATCATTAAAAATTGTACAAAAATATTAATGAGTTATAATTTATATTTCTAGATTACTTATTGAGTCTATTTTTTGTAGAAATAAGTGAGAACACCATATGAAGTCTGTACAATGAGATAATTTAAATTTAGTGACGAGAGGTCAGGACAGTTGATCAGTGAAATAGGGGAGACTTTAACTAATAAACTATACTAATTTGATTAACCAAAAATTCTGAAAAATTTATGGTAAAAATATATATGAGTCTAGTTTCAGGGAAAATTTACGGATCTAAATTTTGTGTTTTTTAGCTTGATTTATAATTAATTTAGTGACTACTATGCAGGTGGACAGCCTTATTATGAATAGTGAAATAACTTTTAAAAATAAATTTTTATGCCCCGAACTTTTAAGTTAAATCAAGTAACGCCTCATGCTCGACTCCGGCAACGGTCTCGGGTAAGGGGTGTTACAGAGTCGACGACAGAAGAAGCAGGTGGGAGGTGGGGATGAAGGTGGTGACTGGTGAGCAGTGCTGACGGATAGCACTGCTGGATCGATGGAGGTGGTGAGTTAGGGATTTTGATTCTAGAATTGGGAATAAGGGGGAGGAGGGCACGAAAGTGAAACTGGAACTAAAAGTAAAGTTAAAAATTAAAAATGATTAAAAATAAAATAAAATATTTAGTATATAATTCGGGCCGGGCCAGGCCCAGGCCAAAAAAGTCTTAGGGCCCATTTTCTAAACGGGCCTCATTTTTTTATCTAAACCCATTTTTTGGGCCAACCTTCGGGCCGGGTCGGGTGGCCTAACCCATGATCAAGTCTATTGATGAACCAAATACATGTTATTTATGTCTACTACTATTGTTGAACTAAGAACATGTTAAGCATGTTTACTGTTTTTTTTACATGATACTGTTACAAGCATGTCATACTGCATTGTTTGTGGGGGACGATATGAAAGGAGAAAGTACTGACAATTTAATAATCTACTACACTGGTAGTTCATCCACCAATTACTAGTAGCTTTTATTTGCAAATATGTTGTGCATCCATAACAAATGGTAGTTTATCTGTAAATTTTTTATCTGAAAATATTGGTGGTTTATCCAAAATGTGGTATGTAAAGATTGATGAGTTTTGGGAAACTCTACTGTGGTGTGTAACAGAATTGGGTAGGACATTTTCTGATAAATTGAAATTGCATTGCATTAATAAGCATTTACATGGCTGTGAATACTGAGATATTATATTGATGAGTTTATCTGAAATATCGATATTTTGAATTGCTATTCAATTGTGATTATTTTATGAGTTATTATTCTGTATGATTTGTCTACTGTTTCCACTGATTTTCTTGTGATTGAACTCACATTCAGCTTCTTAAGCTCACTCCCTCATTATTTCAATCTTTACAGATAACCCACCAGGTTAGGACGCGGACTTGACATATGAAGGGCCCGAATCGGATTGATCTTTTTTATTAAAAATTATTTTAGATTTACTATTTGAAATTTTTATTATTTTGGAATTGTATCGTGTTTGAATATCACTTTTTTGTTGCTAAATTATAAATAAATTTTAAGTAATAAAGAAATTGGAAATTAACAGAGTTTTCAAAAGTAGTACCCGTTACAAGAAAAATGTTAAACTTAATTAGTTATTGTTAACTCGCGAATTTTTCTGAAAATTGGCTAAGTTTTCTTCTAAGATAAACAAATGTTTTAAAATAATTGTTTTATAAACTCCGTTAGCTTACTAGGTCATTTTGGTGACCAATGTAATCTTCCGAATTTGGGTCTAATGTCTAGGCTAGGTTGGGGAGGTTACGTGACTTGTATATGGCATGACTTTACTAGCAACAGTGAAATTCATAGCTCGATTAAAGAGTTAACGATATCTTCTTATGGATATTGTGTGGATTGATAAATATAGAACGTGGTTACAAGTTGTTCATTCTCGAATGAGCAATTTATCACAGTCATTAGTTGAAAGTGATCATATTAATCATTAAAAAGAAACAATGATGACAGTGAGATAAAATAAGATTGTATTAAGTGAACGAATTTAACTCAAAGGAATCGAGGATATCATATGAGGGTAACACACATATGACGAGGTCATTGGACAAGACAGTTAGACATATTGCTTTCATTAAAAGAATATAATAAGGAGTTTTCAATTATGATACTTCTTGTGGACTGACTCTATGATCAAGTAAATTACAAATTATCAGAACAGTTCTTCTGGACATTATTGCAATTACTTGAGCATAATTATATATGTTCGATTGGTCTCTTCACTAGCTCAACAAAAGCTTGATCAGACTTCATTTGAATCAGAAGAAAATTTTACGACTTTGGAAATAATTTAATTGAGTTGATTTATTCGATATGGAATTAAATTAGGCGGTTGTGAAAATTTGCTCAATTAGAGAATTTGATTAAAGAATTTTCTTGAAAATTTAATTTGAAAAATCTTAGTGATTTTTCGAAAAATGATTTTTATAAAGCAAAATTAAATTAAGTAAAATAAATATGATATTTTTAGAAATTAATTTTCAAGTCAGAAAACTGGCCCAATGGATAATTGAACTTGAAAAATTGGACCCAAGAACCAAAAACCGAGACTAAGACCCAAAACTAGTTGAACCAGGCTAGATGTATGAAACTGGGCCGATGGTCCAACCAGCAGTTAGACCGAATTGAACTAGCAGTAGTCAAACTGGTTGTCGCACCAGCTAGGCATGCGAATGCCTAGCCGATGGTGCGCCAACCATGGTAGCAAGTTGTTCGAATGACCAGCCCTACCCCAACTAAGACACTGGTGACCTTGCGAGGAGGTATCAAACCGACCAGACCCATTCGGGTAAAACAACAATACTTTAGGGTGTCGAAGGGAAGTTGTGCCTGCAATGGCATCATTGGGCATGGTGTCTGCGATGGCGGTGATCCAGTAGGCAGTTGATGGTCGGTGGTGGTGGTTCTTCGACGATAGAGCAATAGGAAATTATACTCCTAGTGGGACTCTACCGGGTAACTTCATTTCAAATTAAATTTTCCAAAAATAATATTATTTTAAAAATTAAAAATTAATTTAATTTAATATTTATCTTGATAGAATTTTATTAATTTAATATTAATGTAAGTAATTCTAATTTTAGTTGAACTCTCTCTAAATTCTCTCTATATAAAGAGAGTCTGAGTCATTTATTCACACACACTTAAATAAAAGAAAAGTTGTAGAGAGAAAATTCTCCAAAGAAATTATTTTAGAAAATTTTTAGAGATATTTTAAACATTTATAACTTGACCCTAGAAGTTTAAAGAAATTACAAAATTACCTCACTGGTAATTTTGTGAAAATTTTTTTGATTCGAAGTGAGCCCACACTCAGCAAACATGAGCTTGAGGATAGCGGAGAAGACTACTCGGTCGAAGCATTCATGCTAGTCGAATCATAAAGGTACGATTTTGATTAAGTGTTTATTATTTTAGATAACACAACCAAGTTCTTCTGTTTGAATTTTTTTTCAAGCTATGGTTTTCCCATAAACCTATTTTCCGCTGCGTTTTTATAACTTTGTTTATAAAAACTTAAATAAACCTAATTTGAAAAGAAAAAAAAGACTTATGATAGGTTATAACTCTTTTTATAAGACGTAAATTAGGTAAAAATGATATAAAATTTATAACATATAACCTTATAAAAAAATGTTTATAAAATGTTCAATAACTTTTCCAACATTTATTATAAATATGTATATTATAACACTTTTAGTCTTTTATAACACAAAGCTTATTTTTTATAATATATTTTTCAGCCATAACTTTAAATTTTTTAGAATTTAAATAATATAAATTTTTTGTTATAATTTTACAAAATACACATAAATTAATTTTTATAATTTAACTTTTAATATTTATAATATAACTTTAGAATTTTTTGTCATAATTATCTTAAACACTCATACGTGTTCATGCTTATAATATAAAATTTATAACTTAAACTTGTATAAAAATATTTCTTAAAGTTAAATCATGTATGACAATCAATGTTGTTGGACTAAACCGGCCTGTTAGACCGATTGGATTGGAAATCAGTCGGGGTATCAGTCCGGAGAGTAACTTTGAACTGGTTAGATCAAGAATCGGTACGAATCGGTTGAACCAATTAAAAAATTAATTGAACCAAAATTTTTATAAATTTTATAATTTTTTAACCAAACCGATTGGATGAGAGAATCAGTGACCTAATCGATTCAACCACCGATCTAATTTAAAAAACATCGATGATAGTATGAGTGTCTGGAAAGTAATAAAATAATTGGATTTTAGTGTAATTGCCCATGTAATTACTCAAATTCTCTCCCTCCCTCTTAATAATTAGAAAGTGTAAATTTTTTGTTCTTTTTTTAGGGGGATAAATCTCAAAATTACACATGAAATTTGATTCAATGTGCAATTTGATACGTGAATTTTAATTTAGTTCAATTATATACATGAAACTTTGATCGTGGTTCAAATGTATACATAAAACCTTAATTTTGATTCAATCATACACATTTAAAGAAATAAATACATCAATTTATTTTTATATTGGATAAATATAATTATTTCTATATTCAATATATAAACATAAAATGATGATATTTCAATAATTGTGTTAATAATTTTTTAGAATCAAATTAATTCAAAATTTTATGTATAAAAATACACAAAATTAAAGTTTATGTATAAAATTGTATAATAGACCGAATTTCATGATAGTTTTGAGATTTTTTAAGGATAATATCATTGATTCTAACATCAATACAAAGAAAGGGATATGATCCATCCGAGACACATTGGAAGCTTAGAAGATATTACAACCAAAGACATAGTATGCACGCTTAACATAAAGTCAAGCCATACCAAACAAAGCAAACTACGGCTTAGTTTGGATGGGCGGTGTGTTTAGTTCCGGTGAGATTAAAAACAGCGGTGGCGGTGAGATTAGGTACTGTAGCGGTAAGATTGGATACTGTAGCAGTGAGATTAGAAATAATGGTGGTTGTGTGTTTGGATTCAAACGCAGCTGTAGCGGTGAGGTGAGAATAAAAAATGACTATTAAGGACATCATATTAGAATTGATATATAATAGAAGTTTTTAAATTATTTTACTTTTATAAAATTATTAAAATATGTAAATTTATAAATTAATTTAATAAAATATTAAAATGTATCTTCCAATATTTTATTATAAATATTTTAATAAACTATATAATCAATTTAAATTATATATAATAAAATAAAATTTTATCTAATTTTTTAAAATAAAGTTGTACTTATTTATTAACTATATTTTTTTGTTTATTTTCATAAATCTATTCATTTACGTGTAATTTTTATTAATTATATTTCTACTTATTTTTCATATATTTATTAAATTATATAAAATTAAATATTATTAAAATAAAAAGTATTAAATAAGTATAGTGATTTATTTAAAATAGAAATTATCTAAATTATTTTAAATTTTATTTTAAGATCTTAAATAAAAACTAATAAATAATAAATAAAACTACAATCTTTAAAATAAAATGAAGACATTAAAAGACAACAATTGAAGGAAGGTTAAAATAGGAAGTAAATAAAAATATATATTAAAATTTAAAAATTAGGTGAGAAAGAACCTTCTCTACTGTAGCATAAACCCCTAGTCAAAATATAAGGGTCCAGTGAGATCAGAGTGCTCCAATCGTTCTGATGCTATGTAATCCAAAGGCGGAAAAATGGTGCGTTTAGGCCAAAATCTCACCGCACTAGGTGCCACTGGTGATCCAAAGGGACCCTACGCTTGTAACAGGCCTCCACCACGTGCGAGTGAGCAAAGCAGGATTCAAGCCACTCCTCGAAGGAATCTAACACACTTAGATAAAAGGCTGCTAGCAAATAAAGTGAACACGTCACTTTGAACCGTTGAGCCCCTTTCCATAACCTTGCTCCAGTGGCGATGGACACAATATAACAAACCCAAGAATAACATATGTACAGTTGCTAGAAAATAAAAACAGTCAAAACAAGCCATGGAGGAGTCGAGAAATAAGACGGTGGGGAAGTACGGAAGAAACGGAAGGAGGTAGAGAAGAGAAAGGTGGGTGTCAGTACTCGAGAGCACTGGCCAGTGAGGGAGGGTGATCCCACCAACGCATGACCCACTGACAAGGGGAGAAAGAGAAACAACGGGGAAAGAAACTAAACGAAAAAAAAAAAGAGATAACAAAAGGAAGGATAGGAGGGAGGAGGAAAGAATGAGAGAAAAGGGAGGGAGGGAGAAAAGAAGGGGACTGACAACCAACCAAAAGGCTACCTCCGGCAACAGCAATCGACAAAAAACACTAACCTCGAACTTCCAAAATGAGAGAGAAAAGCAAAGGGACTTCTAGAAAGTTATTTTTGGTTTCTAGGAAAATTTCTCCAAATCAATTAGAAAAAATAATTGAGGTGTTCCAATTACACTTAATTTAGTAAGATTTATCGGTTATAATAGATATTTAAACATGTCACACTTATATAATTATAAATAATTACACCTAAATTTAATTATTGAGTGACTTTTTAAACACTACCTTAAATATTATAATTCAAGTTGAGAGTAATTTTTTTTTGAATTTATAATTAAGCTGAGGATTTATAGTTTTGGATTAAAATGTTTAGAAAAAAAGATAAAAGAGAAATGGCATAATTAATTGGGTGCCTAAAAGAACATTTTAGATAATCTCTTTGTAAGTTAAAATCTTAAAAAATTTCAATTTCTATATACAAATCTTAAACAATTCATCACTTACTCAAAATTCGAAACACTTTATTGGACTTTCGTATATTTATTTATAAATTTCTATATCACCAGAGCAGAAAAAACCATATTATGTTAAATTCTTTTTCTCCAAAAACATCATTTTCGAAAAAAAATATCTAACCCAAATTTATAGTATAAAATATTTTTTATATATAATGTTTAAAACTATTTATAATCTCTCTTTACTTTTTAAATAAGAGAATAAATATACTTCAACACATTCGAACTTACATTTTCTTTTACTTGCAACAATGATAATGTCAACCAAATTTAAACTTAGTCGGCCAGAATAAAAAATTTAAAATATGAAAAGTATATTAGAAAAATTAAACCCCTAACTACTGAGGGTTAATTGTGGTTATACTAAAAACAATCAATAGTACTCAATTACATCTATTTATTAGTCGGATTATTTGTCTAGGTCTGAAGGTTAATTTAAAATTTTAGAGGGTTTGAGCGAAAATATTAAGTTTAAAAAATGAGTTTAGACAAAAAAATTAGGTCTGACTTGAACATTTAAGGCTCGAGCTTGAACCGACCCATTTTTTAAGTTTGTAATATGTTATGCTATATTATATTTATATATTATGTAATGTATAACATGTAAAAAATAAATCCATAGAAATATTTAATACTACTATTATGTAAACATTAGAAATTGTTAAGATAGCTATATATAAAACCTTAATAAATAAAGATATATAAAATTATTAAGTATTAAAATAATATAATATAAATATATTTTCAAAATTAAAAATAATACTATGAGTGGGTCTAAAATGAGTTTGGATTAGCAATTTACAAATATAAACGGGTTTGAGTAAAGTTTTAGACTCATATTTTAAGTTGAGTCGAGTTTTGAAAATTATAAAATATAATAGTATCATGCTTAAGCTCGACTCAATTTATGAACACATTTATACTCAATAAAATATATCAATATTCCATATAAAAAATTCTTTGAAAATTTTATATTTATTTAAAATTTAAATTCTAGTATTTTTGTTAATCTGTAAAACCAAAATGATTCAATACGGTGGAATTAAAAAAAATATAAATTCTAAAATTATTTGAATTCATCTATAAACGAATCCGAAATTAAATCGGTTCAAAATCTAAATATATATATATCCAAAATAAAATTAATATAAAATAATCAAATAAAAAAATTCAAAATACAAAAAATAGATACATCTGAATCCATCCCTAAAAATCTTTCATTTTCAACATCATTTATCGGGCAATATTTGTTTCTTTTCACATCTCCATCGTGAATTTCATGAACAATTCTGTTCGAAATAAATTCTCTTCCATAATGGGCCATCGTATACTTCAACCTCCACCTTCCTCTCTTTATATATATTTTTTTAAAAATTCAATATTTTCGTTTTTTTTCAATTATTTTTGTCTTTTATATAAACTTTCAAACCCATAATCGAAAAAATTATTTAAACCCACTTGAATCTATAAATTTTTTAATGTTGAAATTATTATACTACACCGAAGAAGTATAAAATAAATTAAAAATTTTGACTTTGAAGCATAGAAAATTATTTTGTTCTGACATAATTATAAGCAAAATATTATAAACTTATATTTTTAACTTTACGATTCGTATTTATTTATTATTTTATGTGCTAAGTTTTTTCTTGGGAGAAAAAAATTGTAAAAATAAATATTTAGTAAAATAGTTAAAATTTTATAACATTTAGGGTGGATTTGAATGGGCGGTATATTTATCTGAGTTTAATATAAAAATAGTGGTAACAATAAAATTAGATACTATAACGATACCGTAACGTGAAACAAAAAGTAAGTTAAACGCATCGCACTGCTTCGTCCCAACCCACTTCTAGTTTTTGCTTTTGAAGTCTGGCATCGATCGCTGAATCTTCTTTCCTTCTTTGAATCAGCCTGCAATCAACACCTGTCCTTCACCTCGTTTCTGAGAGTGGCAAGCATTGCATTACCCAACAAATGGTGTTTCAGTCATTCTAAACTTTATATTTCAGACATTCTAAACCCATTTACCAATGCGTTGAAAGTTGCTAAGGCTACTTGTTAATAAAAAAATTGACAGTATAATTTATAGTTGAGCATTTAAGAGGGTGAGTCTTTTCAACAGGCTGCAGAGGGCACTGTGCAATGGAGACTTTACTAATTTGGACGAACAAACAGTGATCTCAATTAATGTTTTCTTATCAACATCCTCGCGATTCGGATATTTCTTTCCTCCTTGACTTTACCAAGAAAGATAATTTAAAATATGATACAAGTAGGAGATTTATTTTTCTTTATCTTATATGCATAACTATTTGTCTAGGTTTCTTATGAATTTTTAATAATTTTATAATTTCAAAACAAAAATATAAATTTTTTAAAGTAATATATATTTTATATATAATTTAAAATTTTACTTGAAAAATTTGAATAAAGTGTTGTCCAAATATAATTGAATTTGGACAATTATTTGTTGAGGTTTATTCTATCATACGTTTTTCTAGTAATTTTTTATATATATTTCTATAATTTTAAAAAATAATAATATAAAAATATTTTTCAAATAAATTACAATTTTATTAATTAAATTATTTATAATCATTTTAAAATCTGGAATTTATTTAATTTTATTACTTAAGTAAGAAAAAAATATTTTTAAATGATTTATAGTCATTACTATTTTTTTTAAATGTAGAGTGAAAATTAAATTTATTTTAATTCTTGGACTTATTTTAAAGTATTTTATATTAGAATTTGAAATTATAAAGAAATATAAAATTATTAGAGACATACACATTTAGAATGAACCTAAATATAATGTTGTTCACACTCATTTGTATCTAAACAACTATATGTCTAAATTTTTTGTGCACTTGAAATAGAAAAAAATAAAAAACTAAAATTCATGAAAAATTTTAAAAATAGAAATATAGAAAAAAAAGAATTAAATTAAAGGAGTTCGTTTTTTCAAAAATATTATTATTTTTAAATTATAAAAATATAAAGTTACTAAAAACATTTAAAGTGATCAGACAACCATATGTCTAGGTTCATTATGCATGTAAAATAAAAGAAAAATCTCCCCAATATTAATATTTTTCAATTTTTTTGAGAAATATTTTTTATTATTTTTATGACATGTGTCAACATTTTATTAGTTGTCAGCCTAAAATCTAATTGCGTTAGTTAGGTACCAATAAAAACTACCAACTTGGCTTACAGTTTCTAAGTTTAGGTACTAGTTAACTCCAAAAAAAAGTTACGTACCAAGTAGGTCCAGGTTGAAAAGTTTAGTACCTTCTGATATATTAATCTAAAAATTAAATGCAACCTTTTATTAGCTAGAATATGTTATTAGTTTCTGTAATTCTATAGAAATTGAAATTTAATCCATATTCTTTAAAAGTTAAAACCCTAAACCCTAAATTTCAACCTTCTTTTTCTTTTTTTAATTTAAAAAAAATCCTAATCCAATCAACATCGTCGTTGGTAGTTTCTGTCAAAATTTATCAACTTTACATGTTTATTTTCTATTCACCATATGTCACATGATATGAAGACAACCTAATTGTAACACCCCTAACCCGTATCCATCGTCGAAATAGAGTTACGGAATATTACAAGACAATGAAATAGTAAATCATTCAAATCATACATTAGTACAAACATAATCAAATTGCTTGGACATTAAGAAACTCAAATACTAACTGAAATACAAAATCAAAATGACATTAATCGAGTCAAAAACACATCAAAACCAACCTAATATGTGCCTAATGTAACTCCCCAAAGTTTGTATATTTGTTTTCGTGTATTTATGACACAAATATCTATCTGCTTCAGTGGATAAGTGATTTGGGTGTGAATGAGAGGTCTTAAGTTCAAGCCTTGTCTTGGGAAAATTTTTGTATTTTTCTGAACAAAACCCTATTACTAGTCAGTAGGCTTATAATTAAATGTTGGTAAAATATGTTAGAATGGATCTACTAGTTTGGTGGTTAAGTAGAGAGCTAATGAGTAAGAGGTTTGAAGTTTGAACCCTTGCTTGTGCAAATGGGATTTATTTTTGTTGCTGTTCCGTGTAGGAGTTTGAGGTGTGGTAAAATGCTGAGTGTTTGAGGTGTATAAGGAAGTAGTGGACGGTTAAGGAGTGTTTGAGGGGTGTGGGGAAGTGTGGGAGTGAATTTAGGGGTAAGTGGGAGAAAATTAGGGGATTATAGGGAAAATATCTAAAATCTGATTCTTTTATTTTTCTTTTTGAAAAAAAGCAAGAGTCAGTTTTCTCTCCAACTTCTTGACGATTTTTTCCCTATCTCTACCGTTTTCATTCTTCAATTCCTCCCCTTACCGCCAAATTCCACTTCTCTCCCTCACCCTTGGCGTTTCTTTTTGTTTTTCCTGGCTTCAATCGTTCGTTTGTGGCAACCTTCGTTTCCATCTGTTCGGTAAGTGAAATAAGGTGGTATTCGTTTTCTTCTCAACTTTTGGTTTCTTCTCTTCTTGCTGAGAGTCTTTTAACGTTTCCCTATTCCTTTCCTAGCCAAACTTTTGCCTTGCTACCTTTCCCCTTTTTTGGTCCTTTTTATTTCTACTCTCTTTCTGCGCATCGTTCTCTTCCCGTTTCTGATAAGTTTAGTTTTGATTAACTATAAACTAAGATTTGGGCAAGTGTTAATATGGATTCTTTTGGTTTAGGGGTTTATCAAAGGGCTGTTTATCACTCGCCAACATTCTGAAGATAGGGAATTCCTGCTACTCGATATAAGGTAATGGCTTATCGCTCGAAAGGTGATCACTTTGCTTCGGGATTTAGATAAATTTGATGGTTTAAATGATTAACCTAGTGTTTATTTCTGATTTTTTATATAGGTTTGCTCGAGATTCTTTGGGACGTCAAAATTGAAACAGGTGTGTAACCGTAACACTGTAAACGAAAAACGGTGAAAAGCTGAAAAGTGATGTTGTCAATTCACTTGGGCATGTGACCGTTTATGTGGTAGGCCGTGTGATCGAACACGGGTGTGGATTAACGAGGCTGGCCGCGTACGATACACGGGTCAAATCGAATTGGGCTGTGTAGGCCACACGAGCGTGTAGGGTTTTTAGGCCAGGCTATGTGATCTACAAGGCCAAGGCCAATTTGGACCATATGGGCTACATGGGCGAACATCATTTGCTTGTAGGCCCATTTTCACTGTTTAATTGCCCGAGTCGACTGTGGACCTACTGTAGGGTCGGTAAGCTTACCAAGACCCCTAATTGACTGAAATGACTGTATGACTGATATGATTAAGCATGATGATGTCCCAATGATTTGATTTTATATGCCAGTTTACATGTATGATATTATGTATAACATGTCATATTTGTATATTGCATTGCATTGGGTTGGGAATTATATTATTCGGAGGAAGTGTACTGAAAGGCCTCGGGCCTAATTTATTGGCAGCTCTACTACAAACCACTGCTTAGTGACGCATGCTGTACTTTTTAGAGTGTAGGGATGGGTGGGTTGATTATATCCCCACATAGAGTGTAGGGTTGGACGAAGATGGTGTGTAAAGGCTGGCTGGGTAGGATTTTGTGACTGTATATCTGGTACTGTATTGATTACTGATATTGTAATGGGCCAAGGCCCTAATGCATGACTGCTTCTGTACTGAAATGGGCTAAAGCCTAAATTGAAACTGAATCTAGTACCGAAGGGGTTTAAGCTCAGACTGTTACTGTATTATGTCTGCTTATTCTATATAGGGAATTACACACTGATTTTTTGTAAACTCACCCTTCTGATTTATCTGTATAAGTAATCCCTAGGCTTGGGCGGATCGGTGAGGCAGAGGACTCAGCGGTGGCCACACAACCTTATTTGACTCTTTTTCGTACTTAATTATGATTTTAAATTTTATTTGGGAATTTTATTGTAAATATGGCCTCTAAGGATTTTTCTTAAATTTGAGATTTTTAATTTATAACTACTAGTTTTAGGAAATCTCGAGTTTTCAAAAGAACCAAATGTTTTAACAAAATACTCAAATTACGCAATCTGTTTTAAAAAGCTTCCGCATAGATTAAACATTTTGAAAGCTTTTGAATGATTAATTAATACGATATTAGAATTAATAAATAATAATGCAAGAACTCTAAACGGAAAATGTATTTAGCAAAGTTACGGTTTCCCAACACAAGCTACGGTTTTCAAACACACTACCATGTGATATCGCCAGATTCGGCCATAACGTCCAGACCGAGTTTGGGGTGTTACACCTAACCAATGTACCCTCATTGGTACCATAATTATATACAATTTAATTTCAAAATACACATTAATTCAATTCATCAACTCATTCAAGCAATACCAAATAAAAATATCTAACAAACTTACCACAACTACAACAAATCAAATATATGTAAGCCACACATACTAGCATAACAACTATACCTAATTTTCATACCTTTTGCAAATTGGTTATTTGCACAAAATATCATTCATAACATTTACATAAGCCAAACATTAACCAAAATAGCACAAGAGCCTATACATGCCATATAATTCGAATTTAACGTTTCAAAAACTATCGAGATAAACTGGATAGTGTGACTTGAGTGCTGATCCAATTGTCCAACCTTTCGAAAATCTACAATGACATTAAACAACACAAGTAAGCTTAATGAAGCTGAGTAAGTTCGACGAGATAAACAAAATTCTTACCGAACTAACTATAATAAATCAAATAATAAAAATCATTCAAGACAACTCCCTTTCATTCACAACTTCAATCGATAAATACATTTGTATTCAAATCAATACAAAAATAAATAATTTGTCTTTCAAATTCATTAAATAAATCACCTTACCGAGATTTTTCCATTTGAAGAATGACTTATGGGTAAGAGTACATCATCAACAGAAGTAACTTCGACGAGATAAACAAAATTCTTACCGAACTAACTATAATAAATCAAATAATAAAAATCATTCAAGACAACTCCCTTTCATTCACAACTTCAATCGACAAATATATTTGTATTCAAATCAATACAAAAATAAATAATATGTCTTTCAAATTCATTAAATAAATCACCTTACCGAGATTTTTCCATTTGAAGAATGACTTACGGGTAAGAGTACATCGTCAACAGAAGCTTACGGGTAACAGTACATCGTCAACAGAAGCTCATAAGAGCTGATCCTCTCGAATATGCCAACAGAAGCTCGAAAGCTGAATAGAAGCTTGTAAGAGTTGATCCACCCAATCACGACAAACAGAAAGTAAAACACGAGAGTTTACAAAAAATGCTGAACCTCGGTTTACTTGGGTAAAATGCCAATATCTCCCTCCGATACCATCTCCACACCAAATCCCCGTCATACACTCAATCACGAATGTACTCAAATCCCGCGTTCAATTAAAATCGAATATCCAATTCAATATTATAATTCAAACAATAATTCATTTCCAACAACAAAATATATGCATAATATCAATCATCAACTTATAAAAATGTTAAATTTTAACGGTACAAACTTACCTGGACTAAATTGTAGTAATTGCAAAAGTTCAGGGACTATTCTACTATTTTTTCTTTTCCACGAGTATCTACAGGATATTGATCTAAAATATAAAATTACTTATTTAATAGCATATATTTCATTTCCAATCTATTTTACAATTAATACCCTTTTATTTTTTGAATTTACACAATTACCCTAAACTTTTACAATTTTTACAATTTAATCCCTTAATTAGTTAATCTATCAAATTAACTAATTTTCTCAAATAAATAATCTATCCAAATATTCTAGGCCTTCATGCAGCCCCTAATAAACCTAAAATTTACTGTCAAACCCTAATATTTTGACATTTTCACAATTTTATCCTAAAATCAATATTTAACAAAAATCAATTTACAAAATCATCACACAACACAATCACAGCTCCAAATCTATGTTATTCATAAAAAATATAATATTTATCAATGGAAACTTCCAAAATTTTTAACAGAATCAAAAACGAAGGTACGGGTTAGTTGGACCTAATTGCAACGATATAAAAAATATAAAAATTACAAGAAACGGGTAAAAATTGAACTCACATGGAAGCTCCTATGCTCAACCGATTCTCCAAGCTATTTATATGGTGTTTCGACAGTGACGAAAGAAGAAAATGAAGAAGAAAACCTATTTCTTCTTACTTAGTTTTGTTTTAATTTCAACTAAATTATAAGTTTGCCATTATAATTTTATTATTTTGTCCTTATCCATCAATTAATAATTACACCATTTCATCACCTAATTGCTATAATTAGCAATTTTTTCATATTTTTCAATTTAGTCCATTTTATTTAATTAACTAACTAAAAACTAGTATTTCTTAACAAAATTTTAATATGACTATTCTAAAAATAATATTTATGAGTTAATGCAATAGAAATTTGTGGTCCCAAAACCATTATACCGTCACCACTAAAAATCGGGCTGTTACACTAATCCACATGCCAGGTTGAAAATTTTTGACGAGAAATACTAACAATGCTAATGAGCGAATTGATATTTTTAAATTAAAAATATAAAAGGACTTAATTTTTAATTTTTTAAGCATAAGGACAATCTTAAATTTTGTCAAAGTACAATGACTAACAACATATTTTATCTTTTTTTAATCCCATTCAAGTACAAACATCCACACACATACAGTACACTACTATGCATGGGTGAACCTACATATCAAACCCTTGGGAACGGACTAACACCTTTTTGACCAATGGGCCTGATACTAGGGTTAAATACAATTTAAATATATAGTATACGAAATTTATATAATAGTTGATACAGTGATACAACAAGGAGGTAGTAGTGGTTGCTACGAAGGCCAGTTCACTCAGTCGAAGTAGAGATCGAAAAGTTGTAAAGAGTGAAGGTAATGAGAGTATGAAGGCTAAGGGTTGAAGGTGAGCTATCAGAATGTAAGCTTGATAACTTGGAGAGACGATCATTTCTTCATTGTTCCTGAAAGTATTTATAGGCGAGGGTTCCATGTAAAGTCACGTCAATGTGTTGGACTTACCATTGAGCCATCATTACAGAACGCGTAGGGTGGATGTCTTCTATGGAACGAAGATGTATTTAATGGGACAAATCCTATCATTTATTCTGACTTACTAGTATGGAGTAGTTGAACCCACGAGTATTTGGTGACCAATAACTTCATGTTCCAGATAAAGTTTTGGGACCTGGACGATGGATGGTATGTGCTTGTTCAGATGGTTATCTTGGAAATAGGCTTGCGGATGACCATTAGACTTATTGGCAATTGTCTTACTATTTGGGCATCCTTTTCACCTGCCACATGTTATGACACAGATGAGGGTACAATAATATCCCCCATTCGAGTTAAGAGAAGGGTTATAAAATGGCTTTTCTCGAAATGCTTTGATTCATTAACTTTCTGTATTATAGGTTACTTTGAATGGTGACTTAGTTTTATGGTGAAATAATGATGAATAACAAATTTTTGAAACAAGTGGCAAGATGTCATTGGATGTTGCTTGCCCTTCGAAAAGGTGTGTTTGGGGAAATAGACCTATATATTCTAAGTTTTCTTCTTCGAAGTTGTTTTGCCTCATTTTCTTTTTGGAATTTCTGCAACTATCATTAGCAATTTTCTAGTCATTGGTTTTCTAAGACGATTTCTTCATTTTTAGAGTTTTTTCCGATTTGATTCGCTTTGCGGTTCTTATTCTTTGTTGTTATCAAATTTATTTTTAACATTTTTTCTAAAAAAATTGGCTAGGGAAGACAAAAGATCTGGTAAATCTTACAGAAGAGGCAGTAGTTGTACTAGTTGTGTTCCACTGAGGGAGATGGTAAAGAGCTAGAAAATAATGTTGACAAAGTTTGATCAAGCTATTGCAACGAAGTCCTAAAGAGGAGTGATGAGTGATAACACTCTAGAATAACGTATTTTTATGTATTAATTAAGTATTTATTCTGAGTATGATCCTGCTAATTTGAGCTATTTATGATCTTTTATCTCATAGGGACTAAATTTGAGGCAAAAGAAAAATTAAGGGCCAAAAGCGTGAATTTAGAGATAAAATGGGCCAATGTGCGACACAAGGAAAAGTTGGTGCCAAAAGTGCAAGCATGGAGGACACAAGGGTTGAAATGCAAAAAGAAGAGATTTTATTCTATTAAACTCTATTTTAATTATTTTAGGATAATTAATATTGAGATAATTATTAAGGATTATTTTTAGGATTTTATTTTATCTTTATTTATCTTCAATTAAATGTATTTATCTTTTAGGAATTTAAGTAGGATTAGAATATCTCCCCTAGCACTATAAATATGGGGTGAAGTGACTCAAAAGGGGATCCCATATTTTTCTGTAAACACTCTCTCCCCAAAAGTTTAGGCTTTTGTTCTTCTCATATTTCTTTTTAATAAAATATTTATTTTTATTTTATTTATTTTCTTTTCTAGCACAACCATGAGCCACTAAACCCATCTAGCCGAAGGTTGTCGATATTCCCCAAAAAGGGTTTTTCAGGCTTAGAATCTGTACTTAGCCTTATCAACGAGTATTCATCATTTCTCCACACTACGGGGCTGACGCTTCCTTCCATGTCCCTTAAGAAGTAAGCTTTTCAACATATGCAAAGGCGGGCCGCTTTGTATGTTTTGGGAAGGTTGCACAGTTAGTTCGTTAGCTTACTGCGTCAGAGGTTGGCGAGCCCAAGAGACAAAATAGCGTGGGATTCACCATTGAGAAGCGTTGATCTAGCATAAGACGATCCCACAGAAGCGATTGTTGGCTAGAGTCAGGTTCCACCACATCGTAAGTCTAAATCATTGGAGCTGGTGGTTGTAGACGTCCTCTTCCACTATAACTGGCTTATTCCGTTTGGGAAGGATCATCTAAAAGCTGAGGATTGAACCCAATGCAGAACGAGACAACTGGAGGCTGGAATCTCCCATAAGAATTTCTTTTCTCTCAACTCTATTTTTA
The DNA here is from genome assembly GCF_007990345.1 of Gossypium hirsutum. NCBI lineage: Eukaryota > Viridiplantae > Streptophyta > Magnoliopsida > Malvales > Malvaceae > Gossypium > Gossypium hirsutum. The sequence goes on from NC_053441.1 coordinate 27,126,580, forward strand.
ATTTCTCAAATTTTCGATTCAATATTCTTAATTCTGTTTTTATTTTATTCTTCGTTTCCAGATCCAAACCTTTAATTCTGTTATTTTTTTTATTTTTTTCAGGAACACAGGTTGTCTTGGGCAAGACTCTGCCTGGGATTCCATGGAACAAGATATTGTGCAAATCTAGTCCCTGAGGATTTGACCCTACTTCCCTTTTACTATTCTTTTTCATTATTAAGGATAAGATATTTTTGGTGCTTTCAACGACCGCATTAATGAGCCTATTATTAACCTTAGTTACCAATGTTCTATGACCCATCTAGATATGAAAGGCCTTATATTATGACGTGATTTACTTGCGAAATATCACAAGTACAAATTTAGTATCCCTAAAGGGTCGCATCATGTCTGCAAAGTGTTTGGCCTAGACTCTATTGGTAGAAGAGCAATATTTTACCTTCCATTGTTTCTTTTAAATGCGGTTTTACTCTTCCATTCCCGAATTTCATCTAGTATGTCTTGTATGGCTATGACATAGCACCAAAGCAATTGAAAAGTCTTTTTGGGTGACTTTTTGTTGGATTTTTCATCATGTTTTCCAAGAAGGGCATATATCATTTCAATTTGATGTTTCAATATATGTACTTTCTATGAGAACTGAATGGAGACAGACTTTCGAGTTATTTGAGTTTTCCCTTCGAGCAAGTTCTCCTTAGACAAAAAACTTTTTTTATGGTGAGTCAATAGCAATGAATGTTAACTATAGCAAGTATATCATTGTAGACTTGAAATTTGGTAGGATATTCAACTTTTCCACCGAACGAACACGACCCTCTATGAGAAAATGCTACTATCGTCCATATTTATATGACATTCTTAGGGGTTCCGGCCAATTTAAGATGATAAACTAAAAAGGGATATTGGTGGTCTCTCTTAAAATCACTTTGAGAGGTGTCTTAAAGCATTGTCTTGGGGAGAAAAGTGTTTGCGAGTGCACGACTTAAGACATGGTGGATGGTTTTCGAAACAACGGGACTATACCCATAGCATCATATACATTCCCCTTTCACATCAAATCCAGAAGGCATATTATATGCATATCCCTTTCACGAATCAAGACATGGCGAATTCATAAGTAAGAAAGAATGACTTATTTGTTAGAGGCACATTTTAACGTTTTCAATGGAGGGTTGGAAATGCAGACTCAGTCTTTGAGGGAAGAAAGGGTTCACCAGAAAGAGGAGGTGGAGAAGTAGGTTAAGATAAAAAAGTTATAGATATAGTGGAAAGGGTACTTACCGCTATGCAAACATCTTTTGATCCGCTGAACCTTGTTGTGTTGAACTTCCAACCTTATTTTTGACATGCTTCAAGATAGTCATCATCTTGGTTTTGACGTATACTTCCCTTACAGACCTAAATAAGAGAAGTTTCGTAATTATTTCGAAAGGCAAGTGTACTATAGTTTGTGCTCTAACTGGAATATATTTCTTCACCCTAACGATATTGCAACTCAAACAGGACTATCCAAGAAGACAACTACAAATTGTGTTGCCAATGAGGTTACTTTTGGCTCTTTTGGTGATGATGACATTGGTCCTAATGCCTTTCGTGACAAAGGGAAGGGTTCCATAGGTCCCAATACTTCCCATAACAAGGGAAAAGGTCATACTGTAGAATAAACTTGTATAAAATCTTCTTTGTATAGTTGTTTATAATTTGTTCTTTGCATACTATCTAATTTTAATAAAATACATATGATATTCTTTTCTTTTGTATCTTTGCCTTTTTTTTATTTAATCACATTTGCTAGTAACATGAAATTGCATTGACGGAATATGATTTTTGGAAGGTGTTTTCTATCTTTGGACCGTCCTTTATGTTGTGAAACACTTTACGTATCTTTCTGTGAAACAATTTTAATTGCTCATGCTTAAATGTTTGGTTGTTTTCATTTATCATTTGAAAGGGGTCAACTTTTGGCATATTAATCATAAAAAAAAGTTTATGTGTTGCATAAGCCTTTTGGAAGGATATAAGTACATTCAGGGAAATTTAATTTGGGACCTAACGATGACGCTTGGAAACTGGTACCAATGATGGTGCTTCACCTAAAATGTCCCATTCGACCTCAGCATTGGATGTTGCTGTGATATTATTTATTTCACTTGAAATACACCGTTTGGGTAATAAATTCTATAAAATCCCTTTTATTTCTTCTTTAACCATTTGTTTCTTGTATTAGTATTTTGTTGCTTTGCTTTCTTTTTTGTTTTCTTTTGTTCAAGTCTTCTTGATTTCGTGTTATTGTTTTTCTCATCTTCTTCAAGTTTATTTTTAGGGTAAGAATATTCATTTTCTTGGTTTTTATGTTTTTTGTTTATCGCAATGTCTTCTATTTAGACTCAGTCGAGTTTAACGGAGGTTTTTGGTTCTTCGGTGACAAAAAACTGTGGGGATGAGGCAGGGTTTTCCAAGGGTGCTCACGGTGGTGAAGAAGAGAAACTCCTACAAACAAAGTGGGAGGTTATTGTTAATAGATGTTTTTGATGCACCATCATGCTGGAGGAATCTATGGTATTGCTACAAGTCCAATTGCTTTGTAACAAAATGGACAAATACAACATTTCTTAGGTTGAAGGAAAGTACAATGGGAATGAGACTTACAAGGATCCTCCTAGTTTTCTCCTTTATTTACATTCCTTAGAGGAAGACTTTACCCTTTAGTTGCATCCTGTTGCATAAGAGGTGTTAAATTTTTATCGAATAGCTCCATGTAGGACTTCTTGGTGGATATTGACTGGATTTATCATTTTCTGACAAGAAAATAGGAAAAACTCGAAGCTTTAATTTTTTTAGAACTTTTATAAACTATCCAAGGGGAACCAAAAAGAAGTAATCAGATTTATTATGGTTTTGTTGTTGGTAAGGAATCCTCTAGTTAAAAAATATCTTGCACGAAAAGACCAACAACATCGAGATTGATCATTGCAAATATGTTTCTATTCAGTTGAACTTTGGGGATGACTTTAATTTTCCTACCAAGTGGGTTTTGGCCTTTAGGGATATATGCAACTTCAAGCTTTCTCTAGCTGAAGATCTTAAGGCTCAAGAGCAATTTAAGATCATTGACCGAGTGAGTTTGCTTGTCATTCCTCGAGACATCACTATCTGGAAGGTTTTCAAGTACTGCTTATTCGATACGGGTGGTTGTGGGTACACTAAAGCAAATCTTGTGGAAGGGTTAATCAGGGAGATCATTGGCAACTATAAGCTGAATCATATCCTTTCAATTGAAGTTCTCTCATTGTTCAAATGTTAACGGGGAGGGCCCCAGAACCTTGGAATCATTTGGTAACTATAGGGGCTCATCTTGTTCGAAAATGGTTTGTGCTTGGATTAGCAGTGGTGGATCCTTTACCTCTCGACCCCCAAGTAGAGGTCTTTACGAGACCACTTGAGATTGGATTGAGAAGTTATTAGAGAATGCATATTTTATTTTCCTCTTGCTCGATTGCAAAGAAAACTTCGTAAGAGATCTTCTCATTTTTTATCCTCATTAAATTGCTAATTTCTGACTTTTTTGTTTGTGCAAGGTCAAACATGGACAATAAGATTACTCAACACAAGGCCAATGTTGTGCCAAAAAGTATGCTTCAGGGAGCATCAACGTCCCTTTTTTCCTAAAAGAGGCTGGCCAACAAAAAAAAGGAAGTGAGCTCCTTCTGAGGCAACTAATGATGAGGATCAGCAACAGGAAGTTTCTTTTTCTCGTATTGAGTATCTGACCGTTGAGCTTGGTCATTAAGACGATGTAGGTGGTAACACCTTTACCCTCTCACTAATTATAACTGCCAGTTTAGGTGCTATCCTTTTCGCTTCGGGTGGGTCTCTTGCTTAGATCATTGGTACTGCGGGCATTGATCCTTTTGTTGAAGAGATCTCTCCTACGCTTCCTACCATGGTGCTTCCTTTTGCAGTTGTTGTTACCTTGGGTAATTTCTATAAACTTTTTTGTTTAGTTAAATTGTGTTTATTTTGGCTAATGTTGAATGTTTATGTAGGCCCTATGGATCCCATGCTGGCTTTGAAGCTAGCATGTGACAAGGTGGCCCAAGAAATATCAGCGTGACACGGCCTACCATAATGCTTGGCACACGTCCGTGTAGCGTTGACAGGTTTTCGGTATGCACCCGGTACATATTTGACGTAAAAGCAATACGAATGAGTCCAGAACCTAAAACGATAAACCAAAGACCAATTAAACAAACAATCTCTTGCGTATTGCTAGAATAATCTCTCAGAAACCGAATGAAGTTGAAAACTTTAACACTAAAACTCCCCAAACTCAAAATGGTGATTACCTGTGCAAGACTCAGAAATTTATGGACCTAATATGGTTGGCGAGTCTTCATCCTCGAGGCCTTCTTTTAGAGAGTGCCAATCGTACACATAAACAGAGAATTCAAGCAAGATATTTAGATAACCTACGTTTTCGACAGGGATGAAAAACAACAAATGTTAACAAATTCCAAGAACTGAACTTACAAATTTACCTTCCAAATGACACAATGATAAAGTATAACTTCCAAATCAACTCGATAACAATTCATGAGGCAAGCAAAAAGGAAAAAAAGAAAAGAGGAGTAAACAGAAAAGAAAAGAAATGACGGTAGGGAAAGAAGAAAGAAAAAGGAAAAAATGTATAAAGATTTTAAAATTAACCAAAAAACTAACACTTTCTCAAGTCATATAAACATAGTCCTTTAACGCATACAAAACGACTCGAACACATGACCAATAGGTATACAGATGCTTAACTAGTGAACCAACAAGCTCATTATTAGTACTAATTCACATAGAATTAAACTCATGTTGATGGTTCAAGGATTAAGGTTAACTTATAATAAAATAGCAAAACTTTCCAAAGATACGACTTGAACCCCTGACCTCAATCACGCAAACAGAGCACTTAGCCACAGATACAAAAACTTAATTATGACAGAATTCAACAATTAGACATTCACATTTTTTGGGTGTTACATAACATTTTTTTTGCTCGGATTTGTTATTGGATCAGATGAGGGGTGTTACAACCTAGTCCTCTAAAAAAGAAAAGAAAAAGGATATTACTGAAGCCAATAAAAGAGCCTACAATCTGAAGGAGCAAATTAAACGTATGATTGAAGAGGTGTGAGCTTTAAAAAGTTAGATAAAGAAGAAGATTGAAGCACTCGAACAACATTTGAAGGAGAATAGCAAGGAGCTTGAAGACAAAAATAACCAACTAGAAGCTTCACAACTGAGCTAGCGAAGGAAAAGGAATCTCGTGCCACTAATGAAGTTTCTTTCACCCTTGTAACACCCCAAGTCGATTAGTCAAACGATTGACCATGCCGGGATACTACTTTACTAGAATTTAGACTTGGTGTACTTATTGCTTGAGTTTTAGATCATTTATCACTTTGTGTGTTGTTCACAACGCTTCAAACCAAAATGAATATTATTCTTATAAATATCTCCTCATTCATGTGCACAATATTAATTACATACACATCATAGTTGAAACAAGTCTTTCAAAATTTCCAACCTCATGAGCTAAACGTATAGGTCACCCCATTATGTACATGTTAAAACCCTAAAAGTTGCTTGGCTCACATTAAAAACAACAGATTTTGGCTTAGTCCCTCCCCCAAAGTTCAAAATAGATTTTTTTTACTTGGAAAAAAATCAAGAAACATGGTAAGTTTAAGATGAACTTAGTGAGTTCACATGGCGTTTTCTCACCCACATATACGACTCGCGTGGAATATAGTTCACGATAAAGACAACTAATACATTAAATAGTTCAAGTATAAATATATGCAACACGCATACAATACACTCGCTCATATAAACAGCTCGCCTTCACCCTCTGCGAACATATGTGTTATGGAAGGTCTAGGTGGATTTACCCCTGCAAACTTATACAAAGTGTAAAATCTTTGCGAAAACATACTTGGCCTCCACACCAATCACATGCATGTGAATTCATACTTATGACTTCATATCCGCGAACTCATACCTGTAGACTTGTGCCTACGGATTCATACTTTAGCCCGCATATATGAATTCATACCTACAGATAGTCCTTGCAGACTCACACTTGATGGATATTCCTCATGGATTTGTGTTTGGAGGACTTAGACCCGCAGACTTGTACTGGGCGAATTTGTTCACGCGGGCTTGGATTTGGTGGACTTATTTATGCTAACTCTCATATAGCAAAGTATTAGTGGACTAACTTAGCTAGGGGCTTGAGGACAAGTCCTACATATTGCCTTAGCTTGTAATAGAGTCCTTACAAACCCATGCTTGAAAAATATTCCTTACAAACTCATGCTTACGGATGATCCCGCGAACTCATACTTTGATGATAATCCATGAGGACTCTTTTTTGAATGATGATCTTTGCGGACCCACACGTGCAAATTCACATTTGGAAAACTGAAACTTGCAATTACATACTTAGTGGACTTGTATACACGAATTCTTTTTTTATGGATAATTCTTATGGACCCATGCTTGTGGGATTCTCATATGTGCATATAAATACTTGTACGCTTGAAGATAAATCCTACGAACAATCATAACTTTTAACTTGAGAACAAGTTCTATGGACTGTGATATATTGAAAACTTATGGAAAGGTCTTTCCGAATTGTTATAACTTGCAAACATGAGGAAAAGTCCCCGTGGACTATCATACCTTGTAATATTGAAGACAAGTACCTCCACAATGCCAGTCCTACTTCAATAAACGTCATGCCAAAACATCAATACTTCTTTCAATTGAAATCCCACCACAACATCGATACTTTTTTCATTTAACGTCCCGCCACAACGCTAATATTTCATAACCTATCATAATTCTTGACACAATATTTAATATCAAGAAGACATACACATTTCTACATTAACATGAATTTTATTTCGAGTTTTACGGTTCACCAATACAAGAGCAATTCATATACCATCTGGCCACATCAATTAATAACTATAGACTCACAACAAAACAATAATTCACTACCGATCAATACCTCCACGATATAAGGTTTGCATGTTATATCACATTCAACTGCTCAAGTGGACAACAATTAGACACAAGAAATAGTCAATTTAGACTTCGCATTCACACTCAAACAAAACAACATTGACGACACTTTCACACATCAAAAAGAAAGTTCATCATCTTCAACTTATATAGCAAAATTTTCAAGCAAAACATAACCTAACTATCACAGTCTTGTAACATGCAGAATAAAAAATAAAAGTTGGAGTTCAGAAACTCACCTGTAAAACACCCGAATGCCAAAACCCTGGACCTACTTAGCCCTTCCTTTGTCACTCAAGCCTCCTCTTTCTTGGTCAGCTAAACAAAATAACCATTCGACAATAAAAAATGATAGCATTCATAAGTAAGACAATCAGAATCCATTAATATGCAATAATAATAAACTATCTAAGATTTTACTATCCAAAAACATGAATTTTACTATAACTCACAAGTTTCTTTCCTCTTTCCTTCAACCAAAAGGTACAGAAGGGTTGGAAAAATTACCAGCCTACTAGATTCCTAAATGCTCAAGTTAATACACTCATTTTCTCCTTATGAATATCACTCCTTACTTCCTTACTAGTGCTCCTAACGATTTCAAAAAAGAACATGAAATGAAAAAGATGAAAGCCAGAATAAGAGAATGAAAAAAATAGCATCACCGGTTCTCCTACTTATACTCCTCTCACTTCCATTCACCAATTTCAACAATCAATAGAAAATATTAAAGCTATAATCATGTTTTTCCCCACCTATACTATCTAGCTCAAACGTAACGAAACCAGAATTGTAATTCAACTTATCTATTCATTGGTACACAAGATTTAATAATTCATTATAAGCCTTTATAAACTAAAAGTTTCTTAATTTGATACCCCTGTTTACAGTAGGATTAAATTCAAAATAAATATTTTAATCAATGTCTTCCTTGCAAGTTGTTTATGGTCCTTTTGATTTTTGCCAAATAATCTTGACACCTTTTTTGGGAGAAGATTTTGAAGCGATGGACTTCGACTTCGCCAAAATTTCGTATTGCTTTATTTTCTTTTCGCTTCTTTGTTCTATTTATTTGTAACAAAGTATCTTGGTTTAAGTAAACTGGAGATAATTGCAACCTTTCGCCATTTAAATTTTACATTGCTGGCTTGACATAGACTTGTAAATTCACTTAATAAAAACTTGTAAACCTTTTGACTTAATAAAACTTGAAAAATCTGAAGATAATTGTTTGGAAGGTCTTATATTGTTTATCATCATTTTTTGATCAAAACTTGTTGCAATTACTTGTATTGAGTAAGATTCTTTGAATAACCTTGTCAATATATTATTTTTGGAACTTTGATGCGTTACTTGTGATAAAGATAACTTGCTCAATAGCTTTGTGTTGTAAAAACCTATAAAGAGTCATGTTTCCACGCATGGGGGAAGGCTTACAAGAGGATGCAGATGCTTAATGATGTATGAAAGATATATAAATGACAAGATGCTTAATTTTATTCATGTTATTAAAAATTATAATAGAGGAAAATAGCAAAAATAACTTACAATTTAATACTACATACATGTCATTTATACATAGAATCTTTGTAGGATACGAACATTCCAAGTCCATGGTATAACTTTTTCAACCATTCACTCTGGCCGATATGTTTTGAATCCGATAACTACTGCTACCCAATATGGTCCAAGGGAAAGGTTGCTCGATAACAGCTTGGCCTCTTCCCGAGCTCTAATTCCTAAGCGAAAGGCTGCTCAATTTCTAGTTTTTTCTAAGAAGTTCAAGTTCTCATGGAGTATTATCTCATTGCCTTGAAAGGTATAATTTAACACACGAAGAGTGTTGAGGCCAATCTCTGTTAGTATTACTGCTTCAACCCCGAACATAAGGTTGAAAGGAGTTTCCCCAATTCTGGAATGCAAAATCATTCAAAGAGTCTTTTTATTGGTAGCTTCAACTTGACCATTTGTCTATAGTTTTTTGACCGAGTTATGAGCTAAGGAAATGTGAAGATTCCTATGAAAATCCTCAAAATTCCCTTGAAGTTGGGTCTCGTTGTTTACGATTATCAAGCATAGGATCTCACATCAATAAATAATGACCTTCCACACAAAACTTTCTATTTTCTTATCAATGATGATGGCTAAAGCTTTTTCTTCCATCCACTTGGTGAAGTATTTTACGACCACCACAATATATTTCTTTTATACTACATAAGTGGGAATGAGCCAATAATATATATTCCCCAAGTGTCGAAAGGCCAATGGCTAGAGTTGTAGTGAAGAGGTTTTATTGGTTGTCGAGGTATTGGTGAAACCTTTTAGCAGGGTTTGCACTTGGCCACATACTCTATTGCATCATTCTGCATCAAAGGCCAATAATACCATTGTTGCTGGATTTGTTGTGTGAGGGCCTTTTCACCTAGATGGTGCCCATATATTCCTTCATACACCTCTACTAGGACATATTTCACTTTGGATGGTCTCAAACATTTAAGAAGTGGCCAAAAGAAACCCTTCTTATGCAAAACTACATCAATCAAAGTGTAGCGAGAGGCAACTCGTGTAATCTCATTATATTCTTTCTGATCTTCAAGTATCTTTTCTCCTGATAGGAAACTCTAGATGGAGGTGACCCAAGAATAATTTAGATCAATGGTGAGAACTTGCCTTATTTCTTTATAACTTGGATACTCTTTATGTTCTAACCGAATTCTCTCAATAATGTTAATGGTGGCAACTAGCTTTGATAGGGTGTCGATTCTAGCATTCTTTGTATTAAGAATTTAATTCACTTGAACTTTAGGGAACTTTTTCAACAGGGTCATCTCCAGAGGGTAGTATTTGGCTAGGGTTGGCTCTTTGACCTCATACTCTTCCTGGATTTACTTTGCAACCACCGAGGAATTTGTATGGACTTGAAGGTTTTGGATGCTCAACTTCTAGGCTAGTTCTAATCATACAATTAGAGCTTCATACTCGATGATATTATAGAAGGTGTGAAAAGCAAAAGATGAACTATACTGCCTTTCTTCCCTCTCGAGACCAATTAGCAAAACTCTAGTCTCGAATCCTCATTTTACTGTGAAGCCATCAACGTAAAGCACCTAAGGCTTTTTTTGCGGTAAAAGGAGAGTTGTGGAAGGAACTTCTTAAGAAGTTTTTTTTGACAGATTCTTAAGGACTTTTTGTTAGATTGTTGGTGGGGTTGTTTTCTTCAAAATTTTCAAAAGGTCAGGAAAACATTCGTCTACAAAGTCTGCCAAGGCCTAGGCTTTGACTGCCTTTTGTGGTGATCTAAACCAAATTCACTCAACTAAACACTCCATTTCATCATCCTTCTAGAGATGTCAACTTTTCCCAAAATATATCTAAGTGGTTCATTTGATAAAATAATATAATGGGATGAACTTGTAAATAGGGATAGAGCTTCCTTACACCACTATCAAAGTAAAAACAATTTTCTCCACTGAAGATTAATTCAGTTATCCATATTGCAGGACCATGCTGACATAGTAAACTAGATGTTATTGTATTTCATCTTCTTTGACCAATACTATTACAAATGTTTCATCAGATACAATGAAATAAACATACAAATAAGTTTCCATGTGAGGGAGATTCTAGGAGTAGAAATGTACTTTAGTCCTGTTTAAGTTGCTCAAAAGATTGGTAACATCTTTCTGTCCATTGGAAATGACCATTCAAAGCCTTGAAAAATGGAAGGCATCTATTGACCATATTTGAGACAAATCGATTCAGCATTACTATCTACCCAGCTGGCCGTTGAATTTCCTTGGTTTCTAGGGAGGATTCATTTTAAGGATTGCCTTGATTTTCTACATGTTGGCTTCAATCCCTCCGTCGGATATCATGAAACCTAAAAACTTCTCGGTGCTGACTCCAAAGGTACATTTACTTGGATTGAGCTTTATGTTGTATTTGCACAATACTGTGACTACCTCTCAAAGGTCATTTATATGTTTTTTCCATGGTAGCACTTTTGACTAGTATATCACACTTACATTTTTATCGATCTCCCTATTTGGTTCTAAAATAGCTTGTTCACCAACCGTTGGTATGTAGCTGGTTCTAGAAGGACCCAACAAGTTATTTAAACTCGATGGTTACTTCCCTTGACGGATCCAACTACTCACTCAATTGGTCACATCAATTTTTTCTTCGGTAAATCGATTATGACAATTACAAATCATATCGGTTCTTCTAAGTATATATCGTACAACACCAAATCAACAAGCCATTTTTGGCTTGATGTTGTTACGACTCTGTGAGACAACTAAGCCTATCTCCTAAATCAGGAAAATAAAGAATACCGAAATGAAAGACTTTGGGTATGATTATAAGTTCATGGTTCTCTCTTGAATTAATTATCAACCTAAAGTTAGATTAAATCAAACTGTTCATAAATTGAAGAAGAAGAAAAAGAAAAAGATAACTAAAAGAGAAACTTTATTAAAATAATATAAAATAAAGTTAACAATAATGTCTTGGTGGTTGTAGTGCCTCCCCTCAAACTTACACTTACACCTATATGATGGTAATGATGATGATAACCTAACATAATATTAACTCCCCCAAACTTATACCTACTCCTATATATATAATAACCTAACATAATATTAACTACCAAACTTATGCCTACACATATATAATATATTATTATTATTATTATTATTATTACCTCTCTCTAATAGTTTATCGCCTCCTTAATTTTGAAGCCAAATAAAAATATTCAAAATAAAATCTTAAAATGAATGTGAAGATAAAATATAAGGTTAAATATAAAATTGGTACCTGAACTTGTCCACTTCTCTCAAATTGGTGCTTAAGGTTTTCTTGTCCCAGATTGGTACCCAAACTTTTTCTCTGTCAACTAGTTTGGTACTTCTTTTTAACACTGTTAAGTCTTGAACAAGTGGCAACACCATACAATGACACGTGTTATTAGTGATATCATGATGATGCCAATCATCTAAAAATTAAATTAAAAATTATTAAGAAATTTAAAAATATATACAAAGATAATAAAAATATACTGCCCCGTTTCTTTTCTTATTTCTTTCCTTTCCCCATTTCTCCTCATCTTCTTCTTTTCTCCTTTTTCCTCCCTCAACCCTCGCCAGGACCTAGCCTACACCATTTTGATTGACCGCTTTTTTGGCCTGAAAGTGGCACCTAATTGTTGCTCTCCATTCCCTCTTTTGAATGCTCCAATTAGATTTCTTGGAAAATTTCCCAAAAGCCACAAAAATGCCTTCAACTTTTGAACTTCTCTAACATCAATCTAAAGATCTGACCGTTGAACCATCTTGTAACTTTGACCATAACTTCTCCTTGGTATGATGAACTTCTTCATCGCTCAGATATTTCAAATGGGCTTCATCACTCAAATGGGTTGGTTGTCACAACCGTGGTGGTCGGTATTTGACCCTTTGCCGAATCATTTTCTCTAGCTATGGGGTTTGAGGGTCTTGGTGTTATGAAGGATTAAATGGTTGATTGATGGAGCTTAGGAGTTGATGGTTCAAGTACCTTAGATCCCATTGTTGTAGTTTGTTGTAAGTAAACAAAATTGTTGCAAATTTGGGTTTTTTTCACAATTTCAAATTTGAGTTTTTTTTTTGCTTCTTCATATTCTGTTTAGTTTCGTTGAATATCCATTTCAAATTCTTAGCAAGCGGATGTAATATTACTAAGTTTTCAACATATTTTTGAATTTGTGTCTGTCTGTTATCTTGAATCAACATTGCTTTTTTTTGCATAAAAAACTAGTTAATATTAATTTTCTGAATGTTTGTCTATTATCTTGAATTAAGGTATTACTGGGTTATTGATGAATGTTCTTCAAATTTATTTGTAAAATCTCATAAATTTTCAGAACATGGTTTCCTTTAACGTGAAAAAGAAACCTTCAATGAAAATAAAATCGATAAAAAAGACAAAGAAATGGAAGCATAAGATGAAAGACAATGCAAGCATTAGAACAATTTCATGGAGATATTTAGAAAATCTGATAAAGATTTTTTTAGTTTATCATTTTTATATTCTTTTAGACTTGTAAAATTTTAAAAAAAAATTTAAATTATGAAATTTAAACTTTCTTTATTAATTTTTAGTATATATTTTAAATTATGACATTATCATGATGTCACAATGACACGTGTTGTTGTCTGGTGCTGCCACTTGTGTCAGACTTAAAGGTGTTAAAAAACTTACCAATTTAGTTGACAGAAAAAAAGTTTGGGTACCAATCTAGGACAAAAGACCTTTAGTACCAATCCGGGAAGAGTGGACAAGTTCAGGGACCAATTTATATTTAACCCTAAATTATAGAAGCCAGGTAAAAAGCTATCACTTGCTCCTAAATATAAATCTAATCTTAATTAATCTCTAAAAGAGATATGTCTAGAATAAAAAATAAAATAAAATAATCCTAAATTCAAAATGCCTTGTACGCCAACTTCTCGATTCCACGATAAATTCATGTTTGAAGCTTGTATTATAAAATTTCGAACATGCGTCGTACCTATATAAAAAATAGTCAATAAAGTGCCAAATTAGTAGCATCTATGTCCAAAATTAATTAGAATAAATCACTAAAACATTTCATTAAACACATCATCACCAGTTCAAGGATATTATCTGGCCAATGGGTTCATCTACAAAATGGTCTTGATCTTTTCTCAATTAGCCTCGCTTCCCAAGTTTCACATCATAAACCCTAGAAACTTGTCGGTGCTAACTCCAAAGGTACACCTAGTGGGATTTAACTTCATGTTATATCTTCGGATAACTATGAACATCTCCCATAGGTTGTCAACATGTTGTTCGATTGTTGCACTATCAACACAAACCTCTATGCATCTCCTAATCTAGTTGTTGAAAATTTTATTAACCAATCATTTATATGTGGCCCTCGTACTCTTAAGACCAAAGAGCATGGCCTTGTAGCAAAATCTGATTTAGGGTTTAGGGTTTAAAAAGTTGCTTTCTCCTGGTCTTCTTCAGTAGAAAAATCTGATTGTACTAGAAAAAGGCATCCATAAAACTCATATATTGATTCCCTATGGAAGCGTCTACCAGCCAATCAATGGAAGAAAGAGGAAAGTTGGCTTTGGGGTAGACTTTATTGATATTGGTGAAATCAACACATATTTGCCACTTATTAACTGGCATGGGTACCATCACAACATTCGAAACTCAATCCGGATACGTGACCTCTAGGATAAATCCTATAGCCAACAATTTATTAACTTCCTATCGTGTAGCGTTGATTGTTACAATAGGGAATTTCTTATTCTTTTGTTTTGCAGGCTTAGCTTTAAGATCCACCCATAGAGAATGATTGATAATGGACAAGTGGATTCCTGGCATGTCTACTGTTGACCAGGAAAAAAACATCCATACACTCCACTAATAGGAAACTTAACAACTATCTGTGTGATCTATCCATGTGATCTTTTTCGGGTCGTTGTCATATAACTAGACAATTCCAATTTGATTTGCTGCTTTAGCCTTGAGGAGTTTAGCTTCAGACTATACATCCAAACTATCTAGTTTCATCGTTGTTTTCCTTATCATATTGACCCCTGCTGGAGACTTGGAATGAACACTGCAACACGTTGAAGGATGGGGAGGGACAAACTCTCCTCTGTAAGCTATAGGGAAATGATATGGAACTCTCTAGTTGTCCATTGATTGGACTTGGGTTGTCGTCGATGTTAGTATTGGTGTAACATTCTCCTTGCTAAGGTAGTATGAGGTTGTTATGCCTCAATGGTCCCTTTTTGGATGTGAGTGTGTTCCCACTAAAAGCAAATGGTTAGAGGACAAGGTATCTAGATGTGACCAGTCGGGTAATGTAAGATAGGGGACCGCTCGGGTCATCTTCAGATGGGGGACTTGCCAAGTGATGCAAGGAGGAGGTTCATCTACGAACGCCTCACAAGTATCTTCTCGTTGTGCCACGTGTTTAAGCCAGTAGGGCGTATAACATATATTAATGTATGAAATAGGTATATGTTAAATCTAATATTTTTCCAATTGAACCTCAACTCAGTTGACACCACTACTATTATTACAATCGGGTCGTGGGTTCGAGTTTACATATATATATATATATGTGTAAAATCTAATACTTTGTATAATAAATGCATCATGCATACATTATTGAATTAAGTATTCAAATAATTTTATACTAATTTTCAATAATATCTTATGTTGACATTAATTTTAGAACCAACGCATTGTGTTTAGTTGAATTTGTTGAGAATGTGAGGGCATTGAATGAAAAGTAATTTTCTAAGGTATAATATTAATTAATGCTTGCAAGTGTATTTTAAATACAACTTAGAATTAAAAAAGGTTTCGGAAATTGACTGACTTTGACATCATTTTTAAAATTAGTTGGTATACTATCTTATAGTGATAATATTGTAATGAATATATCGGCTCACAATTTATTCGTGGATAAGTTATTAATCCAGTTATGAAAACCTGTAAAAGCGCAATCCCAAGATTAATATCAAAGCCTTGTTTTAAACCCTGCAATACTAATCGCCTGTACTAAAACAAAACTTTATCGATCTTTTTAATACATTAAATGATGATATTTTTATATGTTTTGGTGATATAAGATTACCATGATGGTCACCATTGATTTTAAATTCTTATATTTGATATAATATTATAAAATATTTATGATTTCAAATTACTACATTTAGTAAGGTGTTAAAAGAAATTAAATGCCCAAACATTTGGTTGACTTCCTTTAGATCCATTATTAAAATATTATTTGTTAAAGGGGTCGAATTTTTCGAGAGAAATATTTGAAGTGTCGTCTTCAAGTATGTCGATTCAATTTCTCAACAACAAAAGGTATTGTCCTCCGAAAGAGGGTTTTTTCTCCCACTCTACGAAGAGCCTTGTACAGTTCACGAAGAGAAGCACCTCAACCATACGTGGACGTACGACCATCCACCAAGACACAACATTAACATCTCACCCTTATTAGGATTCAAACCCTTGACCTATGCCATATAGGTCAATTGTTGGGGTATAAGGCAGAGGCGAATCTAAGGGGCCCCCTAAAATAAAAAAATGTTATTTAGGCTCTTTAAAATTTTTTAAAATTTTAAATTAGTAAAGGTAAAATTACACTTTGACCCCCTAAAATTATAAAAATTCGATTTAATCCTTTACAAATTATAAATATATATACTATAAAAAATTAAAACTTCATTCAGCCCCCTTAAAAAATTATTCTTGCTTCGCCCCTGGTATAAAGTATCACTTTGGCTCCCCTCTTTGAATCGTATATGGCTCTCCGCGGAGTAAGAGACAAAACCTTCCGTGAGAGATAATACCTTTCGTTATTAAAAGATCGGGTTGGCATCCCCAAAAACGACACTTCAAAAATTTCTTTTATAAGAGTTGGTCCGCCTAAATGTATAACACCCAAAATATTTTTTTAATAATAATTCTAAGTTAAACAAAGATAGATTAGAGAATCTAGAGAAGTTGATACTTGGTAATTATTACCAAACATCTGGATAATTAGGACTCTATCTTTGTTGTTCTATAAATAGCAAGCCCCTCTCCTCCCTTTCCACATAAATAGCAATCAAATAATCCTATATACTGGGAAAAATAATGGCTAAAAAAGCAGGAAAAGGGTTTATCCTTGTATGCCTTCAACTCTTGCTCTGTTTCTCTCAAATCAATTGGATAAGAGCTAAAGGGGAGGATGGAAGTGATGATGAGATAAAAGGTATGTTTGTATTTGGGAGCTCTTTGGTGGACAATGGCAACAACAACTACCTTGAAAACTCGACGGCTAAAGCTGATTTCTTACCCTATGGGATAGACTTTCCAAAGGACCATCTGGCCGATTTACAAATGGAAAAAATGTGATCGATTTACTAGGTGAAATGCTGAAGCTTCCCTGCCTTATCCCACCCTTTTCTGACCCTTCAACAAAGGGAAGCAAAGTGGTTCATGGTGTCAACTTTGCCTCTGGTGCTTCTGGTATTTTGGATGATACTGGTTTTCTAGCGGTAAGACATATTCTGTTTTTTACTACCTTTTTCACCAAGCACCGCTTGCAGTTTTACATTCACTATATCTTCATCCTCTTGTCTGTTTTTTTCTTTAAAATAGTCTTCTCCCAAGAGTTCCTTTCTTCAATCCCAAACCCAATCTTGCAAAAAAAATTGTGCCAAGAGAATTTTTCCATATTTGTGTACATTTCAACTTGACTTTGGAATAGTTTTCTCGTTTTTTTTTTGGAAAGAAGACTTTGGGATAGTCAAATATAGACAAGGGCAAAAAAATTACACAATTAAATTATAATTTTTTGAGAAATTAAAATATAATTTTATTAATATAATTTTATCAATTTTGAAAGGATTGAATCTTGAAAACCAAAATATAATTTTGTCAACATTAACTTCCAATTTTAAGATTTTTGAGAGTAAAAAAGAATTTTCTAATTTTGGATGTACGCACACCACTACCTGCCCGTGAATTCACATTTTTTGACCAGGAAAAAGAATTGTTGATTAGAAATTTCTATATTTAAATTTTTTAAATATATATATTGACTAAATCTAAACTTGATTGATAATAATATTTTTGTTTATATTAAACATTATCGTATTTATCTTTTTATCCAAAGATTAGAGGGAGAAAATTTTAAGATATACAAATTATTCATGTTATATTTATTAAATTGTGTGATTTTACTTAAATACCTAATATGATATGAGATTTTTTTAAAGATAAGAGTAAGGGTTACTTTAGAATGAATTAATGTGAATACAAATATTTTATTACTTTAATTATGATTCACTTGAAAATACAGTATGAAGTTTTGTTTTTGGTTCTTTTATATTAATTGCCTTAGCCCTTGAGAGTTTGTGGCATGATAGCAAATAAGTTGAGGAGGAATGGAAATTGCAGGGGCAAGTGATCAGCCTAAATCAACAAATAAGGAACTTCGAGACGGTGACGTTGCCGGAAGTGAAAAACCAATTGGGGGTTAATAGAAGAGAGAATAGGAAAGCGACGAAAAAGTACATGTTCATAATGGGAACGGGAGGCAACGACTATTTATTCAACTACTTTGCGAGAAAAGGGGAGTACAATGTCAGCCTTGAAACCTTCACTGCCAATCTCACCACCTCTCTTTCCCTTCAACTCAAGGTGCATTCCTTTTTCCCTCTATTCTTCTTTTTACGCTTCTATTGGTTCTCTTTAGTTTTTTTCCATTTTTGATATCTCAAAAAAATTAAAGTAAATTAATCCCTATTAATTTCTAAAGTAAGCAACTAAAGATATTTAATCACATCATTAATATTTTTCATAATTTACATTTAGTCATGATTTAATAAAAAATCGAGAGCTAAATTTATTATTATACTAATAAAAAATCATACACAATTGACAAAAGAAATTAACGTCATGATTAATTTCCTTCATTGCTAACTTTCAAGATAGATAGAGATTAAATTGTTTCAATTTTTTAAGGAGACTAATTTGTTCAATTTCGAAATCGAGAGGAACCAGATAAATCTTTTTACCTTATTCTTTTCATATTATTTTTTAATATTTAGCAATTTAAAAAAAAATATTTATTAAATTTCTAAACAAAGACAACTTATTTTTCAATATATTTATTATAAGTATTTATATTTGTTTTCCATGCAATATATACATATAATATAAAATAAATAATAGCATACTATAACCTTTTTTTAAAAGCCCAACTTTTTTTACTTTTAACTTATTTTTCAATATTTTTGTTCAGATAACCTAAATATCACTTTTAGGTTTGGATAATTGATTTTCGGAGTGGTTTAGTTTAAATAAGTCATATTTTATTTATTAAATATATTATTTTAAGAAAATTAACTAATAATTAAATTTGAGTGTAATTACATGTAATTATAAATGTATGACATATTTGAGTAATTATTCAAATTAGTAGGTTTCATGGATTCATTTACACTCTTCAATTCTTATGGGGGTTGAGAATTGAAGTAATTCTGTGAGTAGTTACAAGTAATTACAATCAAAATCAATTACCATAGGACTTTTCAAGTATACTCGTTGGGGGCGAAACTAGAAAATTCTTTTAGGGTGGTCAAAATCATATTATAATTTTTACGATAGCAAAAATGGAATATTACATTTTAATAACCTATATCCTTATAATTTTTAAAGGATTAAATCAATTTTTTATATTTTTAGGGGAGTAAAGTGAAATTTTACCTTTACTAGTTTAAAATTTAAAAAATTTTAAAGGGCCTAAATGAAAATTTTTTCATTTTAAGGGGCGTCGAGGCCCCTGCCAACCCCCTAGTTTCGCCCCTGGCACCCGTACATGATTTAAATTTAAAAAGTTGTTTTTATACAATAATGATAGAATATTTTAATTTTTAGGACATATATTTTATATTTGTAAATGTAACTAAATGTTATATTGTATAAAAACAAGAGATATAATATTTTAATCTCATTTAAATAATCTTCAAATTTTATTAACAAGAGATAACTTCGTACATTTTGACCTACTAAATATTTATCTAGAGTATATCCTGTTTACTATTAATTAATTATATTTTGTCAAAGATCAATCAATAATGACAAAGAGTATATGTATAATGTCAGAGAGAAAATAACTCAACAAATATAAATGCTAGAGTAATTAGATTAAATTAGATATAATATTGTTATTTATTAATAGTCATATTGTCAAATACTTTCTTAAACTAACATATTACATACAATGATTTGATTTTTAAGCTTTGTTATTTGTTTAGAGAATTTTTTTTATAATTTAAATTTATGTAGTTATGTAATTACAATTTATACTCTCAAATATAACAAATATAATTAACTAAATCTGATAATTGTTGGATTATTGCAGAAGTTGTACAGATTAGGAGCAAGGAAGTTTGTATTGATGTCAATATATCCGCTTGGATGTTCTCCAATGTTGAATGCAATGCGAAAAGATGGGTGCATCGAAGTTATGAACCAGGCGGCGATTCTCTTCAACGACGGGTTGAAATCAATAATAGATGCGGCTAAATCTGACATGCCAACTTCTAATCTTGTTTTGGTCAACTCTTACAATATTGTAACTGATATCATCCAAAACCCTAGTTCCAAAGGTAAGAAAATGATAATTTAGTACGAGACTGGACCGGTTTGATTTAAAATATGATGATATGGTGTTGACAGGTTTCAAAGATGCTAACAATCCATGTTGTGAAGTGGTGCCATTGACACAATTAGCAGGCAATGGAGTTTCATGCAAGAAAGGTGGGAGGATATGTATGGACAGGAGTGCTCATGTGTTTTTTGATGGGCTTCATCCCACTGAAAAAGTGAATGTGGAAATAGCAACCAAGGCTTTCAGTTCTGATCTTAAAACCGAAGTTTATCCCATTAATGTTAATCAACTTGCCCAACTTTAAGTTACATTTCCAAGCTTCACATGTATGTATATCGTTTTCCATAACTTTCTTCTACATGTGGGGATTGTATCTTTCGACCTTAATCAAACATGAATAAAGTCAAAATAAGCTCCTCTTGAAAACTGTCCAAAAAGATGTGGGTTGGGCTGAGCTTTTTATGAAATTGTGAACAGGGTTCCTAGGAGGGTGCATACCCTACAAAATCTTTGTCCCCCTCACCCTAATGATCGACTTCCTTTCTTTCAATAGTCTTGCGAAGGTAGTTTTATATTTTTAAGTTATATCTTAATTTTCAGGGTTGAGTTCGAAGTGGGTAAAATTATATTTAAGTCAGATCAGATTGTGTTAGAATCATATTATGTTATATTGGGATTGACGCAAGCAAAAAACATCTCCTCCCACTCTGATGCCATCTTTAGATCCACACATACTGTATTATTGGGTTATTTCACATTCGAATCCTTCATCAGTTTTAACTTTTTCTGTTATAAAGTATATTTCGTTAGAAATACCTTTTGTTTCATACACCTTCAATTCCTTTTCTAACAAATTAATGTTGTAGTAATTATTACTAATACTTTCTTATTCCTTTCAAAATTCTTCTCTATATTTTCACAAATAGAAAGTACGACCATTTTTAAAATTTTATTTATCTAAATATTATAAAAACTATAATGTATTTAACATATGATTTTATATTTGTTTTGTTTAATATTATATTTAATATAGTTATTAACATGTCATTATAAATAACCTTCAAGCAAATAATCTTGAGAAATAATTCAAGAATTGATCGTAGAGACAAGTCTTTACAAATATTTATATTCTAACATGCTTGATTATGCAAAGATGTAAAGATATATTGGACAAATATGATAAAGAGTTATTGATGTCCGGACAAAATGGGCCGAGAGAGTTAAGAAAAATGTAGCTATTAACAATGAGTTGTATGATAAAGAGATGAGTTAATTTCTACACTAGATGCTCTTTATGCTAAAAGAAGTCCATCGGTTTATTAAAATCTTAAATTAGTACGACAATACATGAAATGGAAAATGATAGTAGTACTAACTACACTTAAAGTTCTAAAGCTAATGGTTTCAATTGGTAAGAACTATTAATTGCTCGTTAACGATGGATTGATACTTACATAATTCAAACAATCAATTCTTCGCCAAGTCACTTTCACCTCTCGAACTCAAATAATTAATCGAAATGCTAAAATGAAATTTCCTCTCGATCTTATTTATCCAAACCTAATCAAATCCATACATACTTGATATTTCCTCTCATCCTATTCCATCTAAAATTTCACTCCAACTTTGTCAATTTTGAGTGATAAACACAGTTGATTTAATCTAATCCATGCATTCAAATTAACAAACTGCATACAATCACATCAACAGTAATCAAGACAACCAATCACCTAAAGGATTTAGTTCATATCCAAAGTAATTACAATCATACCATAAAATTCCATTTAATTCAATATAATGAAATTAAAGGAAAATAAAAAAAAATTTAAGAAATGCTCGTTAAAATGAGAAATCCTTGGCTTGAGAAGTCCAATTGTATTCAATCCACACAATGTCTTGATGCCCAATAACATTAAACACCAATTGAAGGTAGAAAATGGAAAAATCTGTCAATTGACTATAAATTCTAACCTAGAAATGCAACAAGCAAAAACTTTGTTGACTGAAAGTTATCTCTACTTTGATGTCTTTCTTTTGTTGATTATAAAGTGATATTTATAATAAAACCCTAATTAATAATTTAATTACATTAATGCCCTCAATATAAATATCAAATTAAGGCATTCTTTATTCAATTTTCCATTGACTACCCCTAATAATGATATCAGATTCTGCAGTTACGAAAGGCGTTGTTGCGACAATGGGATCCATGGTCGCGAAAATGGACTGTCTGTTCCCCAAAACTTGCTCCAATTAGTTGATCATTATTGCAACACTGAAGTTTCATGGTTGCAACAGCAATCTCTCTGATTGCCTCTTATCTCCAGTTAGAGCCTTCGTGGTCACAACAAGGACTTGTTATGGTCGCAACAATGGCTTAGTTGAGGAAACTCTTTGGCAAGTCAACAAGGTCGTAGTCGTGAAAAGACATCTCATGGTCGTGACAAGGAAGTCCTTTCTTTGTGTTCCTCCATTAACCTCACTCGATTAAGCTCTACAATGCCCTTTGCACACTTTTAAGTCCATATATGAAGGAAATTAACTATTCATTCAAAATTAAACAAAAACTTACCAAAAACAACGTTTAAACTAAATCCTAACACTAATGCGAAAACTTACAAAATGACTCTAAAGGCTACTTGAAAACATGCTCCTTGGTTGAAAAGGGATTAAATTTATCATATCTAATTATGACATATCACATCCCCAGCTTCTTAGTGTTCTTCAATCAACTACTCATTTTAAGCATTGTTCTAGTCAAGCAGGCACTGACATTTCTACTGCTCCTAGAACTGGCGCTGCTGGTCGAAAAGCTGTTCTTCCATATGTCACATTTTCTCTTGCATCTCAGTGACTTGATGCTGAGAGCCAAAGGGTTGTGGATGAGAGGCTTTATCAACAGGGGTGGTGGTAGCAGCCACTTGGGAGGGTGGAGTGAATTGGCAGGACGAGAGAGAATACTGCATGTATTGTGAAAGGAGCTTTTGAAGGGAAGAAGAAGAAGCACTAGTGGTTGGCTGGAGCTGGGATGGAATTGATTGACCAGGGTTTTGAGTAGATGGTTGGGGAGTGATGCAAGCAGTTGAGAGAGTGGTGGAAGAGTGTGAGGGGGTAGTGTAACAAACTGGGAGAGAGGCAGGAAAGGTTGGGAAAATGGCATAGGAGGTCGAGAGAACGACACTGGGGGTTGGTAGAGGGGTACAAAAGGTTGAATCGAAGTAAGTGACTGGGGTTTAGCTTGAACGAATCTCATAGGCGATAGGGTTGATAGGAGTCATTAGGGTTATTGGGTTTCCTGGGTTGAGAGAAGTATTGGTGGGAGAAGAAGCCATGGTTTGATCCACGCTCACCACACCGATTATTGATATAAAGTATCAAGAAAAGATAAGGAAGAAGGAGAAGGTGGTGGTGCTAAAAAGGCTAGTTCACCTTGATAGGCAGAGGGCTAGAAAAGAGAGAAAAGAGAAGAAAGAGGAAAGGAGTAAGGTGGTTTGAAGACAAGAGGAGTTGGATGCAAGAGGTAAGTTCTTAGGGTTGCTGAGTAGGCCAAAAGATCCTTCATTCATCATTCTACAAGGTATTTATAGGGAAAGAGATCATCATTCTACAAGGTATTTATAGGGAAAGAGATCTGTTGTCTAGTAATGTCATGTCACCAACAAATTTGGGACATAGTGATCGTTTGGTTGGCTAGGTGACAATACTGTTGTACTTGGGTTGTTGTCAAGTGTGATATTGCTCTAACATTCTCTTTGCTAAGGAAGTATGAGATTATGGGGTTGTTATGCCTCAATGGTCTCTTTTTGGATGTGAGTGCGTTCCCGTTAGAAACAGGTGACTTAGAGGACAAGGTGTCTAGATGTGACTAGCCGGGTTATGTAAGGTCGGGGATTGTCCAGGTGATCTTCATATAGGGAACTTGCCAAATGACACAAGGCGGATGGTCATCTGTGAACACCTCGCAAGTATCTTCTCGTGGTGCCACGTGTTTACGTCGGTAGGGCGTATAACATATATTAATGTACGAAAAAGGTATATGTTAAATCTAATATTTTTCCAATTAAGCCTTAATTCAGTTGACACCATTACTATTGTTGCAATCAGGAGCTGTAGGTTCAAGTGTATATATATAATCTAATATCTTGTATAATGAATGTATCAAACATACATTATTGAATTAAGTATTCAAATAATCTTATACTAATTTTCAATTATATCTGACATAAATTTTAGAACCAATGCATTGTATTTAGTTGAATTTGTTGAGAATGTGAGAGCATTGAATGAAAAGTAATTTTGTAAGGTATAATATTCATTGATGCTTGCAAGTGTATTTTGTATACAACTTAGATTTGGAAATTGACTGACTTTGACATCATTTTTAAAATTAGTTACTATATAATATTGTAATGAATATATTTCCGTTTACACTTTTTATTCGTCGATAAGTTATTGATCCAATTATATAAATCCTATAAAAGCGCAAACTCATTATTAATATCAAAGCCTTATTTTAAACCCAATAAGACTAATCGCCTGTACTAAGATAAAATTTTATCCATCTTTTTTAATACACTAAATGATGATATTGTAATATTATTTTATTGAATTAATGTCGCATCAATGAAATGATTTTAAAAAAAACATTGTTCTTAAAAAGCATCAGATATTACTAAAAAAAAGTATTTTTATCCTTTATATTATATATAAAATCTATAAAAAAAATTTGAAACTAGAATAAATCTCATTCATTGTATTTTTAGGACACGGTTTCTTTTATACTAATTGCCTTAGCCATTGAGAGTTTGTGGCATGATAGCAAATAAGTTGAGGAGGAATGGAAATTGCTAAATCAACAAATAAGGAACTTCGAGACGGTGACGTTGCCGCAAGTGAAAAAACAATTTGAGGGTTACAAGAAGAGAGAATAGGAAAGCGATGAAGAAGTACATGTCCATAGTGGGGACGGGAGGCAACGACTATTTATTCAACTACTTTGGGAGAAAAGGGGAGTACAATGCCAGCCTTGAAACCTTCACTGCCAATCTCACCACCTCTCTTTCCCTTCAACTGAAGGTGCATTCCTTTTTCCCGCTATTCTTCTTTTTATGCTTCTATTGGTATCTCTTTAGTTTTTTTTTTAATTTTCGTTATCTCAAAAAAAATCCAATTAAATTAATTTCTATCAATTTCAAAAGTGAGCAACTAAAGATATTTAATCATGTCGCTAATATTTTTCATAATTCATACGTTTATTAATTTGGTCATGATTTCATAAATTTAGCCTACAATTTGTAAATGTGTAAATGTTGAGTCGAAATTTATTGAAACTTGATCAAGTTCAAGTTAACAAAATATGTAAATATCGAGGGTTAAATTTATTATTATACTAATAGAAAATCATGCACAATTGACAATTGACAAAAGACATTAACGTTATGATTAATTTTCTTCATTTCTCATTTTCAATATTGACGGAGATTAAAATATTGCTTAACTTTTTGTTTTGAAAGAGACTAATTTGCTAAATTTTGAAATTGAGAGGAACCAAAGAAATCTTTTTCCCTTATTCTTTTAATATTTTTTTAAAATTTAGTAATTTTACAAAAAAAATTATTCATTAAATTTCTAAACAAAGGCAACTTAGTATTTTTCATTTTAATAACAAATATATATTTATTACAAGTATTATAGTATTTATATTTGTTTTACATGCAATATAAACATATAATATATAAAATAAATAATAGCATGTTACAAACTTTTTAAAAAGCCCAATTTTCTTTTTACTTTTAACTTATTTTTCTTTTTTTTTTTCAGTAACCTAAATATTACTTTTAGGTTTGGACAACTGAACCTTGGAGTCGTTTAGTTTAAATAAGTCAAATTTTATTTATTAAATATATTATTTTAAGAAAATTAACTAATAATTGAATTTGAGTATAATTACACGTAATTATAAATGTGTGACATATTTAAATAATCATTCTAATTAGTACATTCCATGGATTTCAGTTACACTCTTCAATTCTTATGGGGTGTTGAGAATTGAAGTAATTATGAGTAGTTTACAAGCAAATACAGTCAAATTCAATTACCATAAGATTTTTCAAGTACACTTGTACATATTTAAATTTAAGAAGTTATTTTTATAAAATAATGATAGAATATTTTATTTTTCAGGACATATATTTGATATTTGTAAATGTAATTAAATATTATATTACTAATCTCATTTAAATAATCTTCAAATTTTTTTAACAAGAGATAATTTTGTACATTTTGATCTACTAAATATTTAACTAAAGTATGTAGGATTTATTATTAATTAATTATATTTGGTCAAAGATCAACCGATAATGACAGAGTATATGTATAATGTTAGCTAGAGAAGAACTCAATAAATATAGAATGCTAGAGTAATTAGATTAAATTAGATATAATATATATTATTATTTATTAATAGCTTTATTGTTAAATACTTTCTTAAACTAACATATTACATACAATGATTTGATTTTTAAGCTTTGTTATTTGTTTAGAGAAAGTTTTTTTTATAATTTAAATTTATGTAGTTATGTAATTACAATTTCTACTCTCAAATATAACATATGGTTAATAAATCCGATAATTGTTGGATTATTATAGAGGTTGTACAGATTAGGAGCAAGGAAGTTTGTATTGATATCAGTATATCTACTTGGATGTTCTCCAATGTTGAATGCAATGCGTAAAAATGGGTGCATCAAAGTTATGATACTAGGCGGCGGTTCTCTTCAATAATGAGTTGAAATCAATAATAGACAGGGTTAAATTCGACATACCAACTTCTAATCTTGTTTTGGTCAACTCTTACAATATTGTAACTGATATCATCCAAAACTTTTGTTCTAGAGGTAAGAAAATAATAATTAAGTAGGAGACTAAATCAGTTTGATTTAAAATATGATGATATATTGTGTTTACAGGTTTCAAAGATGCTAACAATCCATGTTGTGAAGTGGTGCCATTGAGACAATCAGCAGGCAATGGAATTTCATGCAAGAAAGGTGGGAGGATATGTATGCACAGGAGTGCTCATGTGTTCTTCGATGGGCTTCATCCCACAGAAAAAGTGAATGTGGAAATAGCAACCAAGGCTTTCACTTCTAAACGTAAAACCGAAGTTTATCCCATTCATGTTAATCAACTTCCCAAACTTTAAGTTACATTTCCAAGCTTCACATGTATGTATATCGTTTTCCATGACTTTCTTCTACTTGTGGGGATTGTATATTTCGACCTTAATCAAACACGAATAAATTTAAATTATGGTCCTCTTTAAAACTTTCCAAAAAGATGTGGGTCGGGCCGAGCTTTTTATGAAATTGTGAACAGGGATCCTAGGAGGGCGCATACACTGCAAAATCTTTGTCCCCTACACTCTAATAATCAACTTCCTTTCGTTCAATACTCCATTTCCAAGCTAGCAATTAGCAACTTCTGCTCTTGCGAAGGTGGTGTTATATTTAAGCTATATCTTAAATTTTTGATATAAAAAACAAATTTAAAAAATATATACATCAAATGAACTAAAATTATTAAAATAAATATTTCCCAACAAATTAAA
Source organism: Gossypium hirsutum (assembly GCF_007990345.1). NCBI lineage: Eukaryota > Viridiplantae > Streptophyta > Magnoliopsida > Malvales > Malvaceae > Gossypium > Gossypium hirsutum. The sequence goes on from NC_053441.1 coordinate 27,154,461, forward strand.
AATACATTAAAAATATATATTTATGCTTAAATAACACTAGGATAGTTATAACTTAGCAAGCAAATGCCTCTAAAATGGTAGCAAACTTAACAAAAATAAGAGATATACAATATCCGAACAATAACAACAAAATAGTAGCAACATAATAGCAAAATGACAACAAAACAACAGTAAAACAGTAGCAGAAAATTTTTTTGAACCAAATTCGGGCTTGGCCCGACCCGTTTAGAAAACGAGCTTTATTTTTTCTCCAAACTCATTTTCAGGCATATATTTTTACCCAAACCCTCACACATTTCAAGCGGGCCTTCTGGCCTTAGTGGGTGGCCCGACCCATGATCAAGTCTATATAGTAGTACAAGTTTAAGAGAGAACAAAATTACTCTTCATTATCTATAATATATATTAAAGCATGAGATTGGAAATTTTTTTAACTAATTAGAATACCCTTTATTTTCTATCATATTACTAAATTTACATTTTAAAATAATTATAATATTTAAATTAGAGTTATTAATAAAAAATTAAAATAAAATAGAAGTTGAGATGATTATACATTTAAAATTTATTATAATTTATTTTACAATTATTATTATAAAATTGTGCTAATTTTAAATTATTTTAAAATAGATTTATTACTTGAATAGGATTAAAAGCATCTTAATTATCACTTAACTAATATTAGAGTTAATTATGTTAATTGGTTCTTATTTTGCATAATGTTAATTATGCTAATTATGTTGAATATGTCAAAATTGATTTAATTAATTTTTTTAAAAATTTATTATAATATTTGAATTGATAAATTAATATATTTTAATTAAATTCAATAATTTAAATAAGAAATATTATTCACACTAATTACTGCAATTATAATACAATATTTAAAAATTAATTAAATATTAAAAGTGTAAAATCATATACAACGTATGTTACATTAGAAGCTAGTACTATTAAATTAATATTTGAATAATAATTTTTAAATGGAATTAATATGTATTAATTTTTTATAATTAAAAATAATAATATTTTTTGATAAAATCATAACAATATATTAAAAAATAATTAATAATTAAACAAATTCATATAGCAAGTCTTATAGCATTTGAAGAACTCTTACAACACTTTATTAGTAGTAATTCCAGCTCAAAAAATTTAATAGTTGATTAATTTAATAAATAAAAATTTACAATGATAAATGAATAAGCTACGTACTTAATTTAATTTAGTACTCTTATACTATATAAACCATAATGTTAAAAATTAATATTTTGATTATATCTGTTTTTTTAGACAATACTTAGAACTATCGATAGTTTCTCCTCAACTCATAAATAGGAGGATAATGCGCTTCAACACACTCGAACTCATATTCTATTGCATTAGCAACAATACCCATACTATTTGAGTTAAGACTCAATCGAGTTAATTCTGTAAAATAATGATAAATAAACAAGTAGCATACTTAATTTTATTTAGTATTCTTATATTAAACAAGCAACATAGTTATTTAGAGATTTTTTTAGTGATAGATTTCTTCTTATTATTTTATGTTAATAATTATTATTTAATTAGTGTTATAATTATATGATAATTAAAAGTAAACTTAGCATTATAAAGAGATGCATCAAGGCCAACACTTCCAAATAGCATGTAAAGAAAATTAGAAAATTAAATTATTTTTACTATTATTTTTTAAGCAGTCCTGGTCTCTCTAAAATGGTAAAATTTTAATTTAGACTCTTTATAATTTATAAAATATTAAATTAATAATGGTAACATTACACTTTGATCCTCTAAAATGATAAAATTTAATTTAACCGTTTAAAAATTATAAAGATATAAACTATTAAAATATGAAATTATATAATTTAATTCTAAACCCACAAAAAAAAAAAATTTTAAGCTTCGCCACTGTTGTTAAGTTTTGCTTCTATTATGGAGATTGTTAATGTTAATAAGTTAGAAGCTTCTCAAAAAATAATGTAATATTAAAGTATTGGGAATGGATTATATGCGAATTATAATAGTATAAGAGAGATAATAAATTTTAATTAATGGTGAGTTGATATTATATTTATAATATAAATTTGAATTTTTTTATATTTTAAATTTTACTTGTATTCTCTTTTATTTTTAATTTTAAGGAATTAAAATGCAAATCATGAAGTTTAATGATGTTGCCATAAAGTTGAACAAATGGAAGGGTGGATGAAGACATTTCTCCAACTGTTGTATGATTTTTGCCTTTGCTCTCAGTTTTCATAAGGTGTACATGGGCCTTACATTAAGTACCTTCAAGCCCAAATGAATAGATGCAAAATGGATATTATAGATGTAACAAGATCAATGGGGAAGCTACCTTTCTTTTCGCATCCCTAACTCATTTTTTTTAATCCAAATGGTGTAACCATAAAATGAAACATAAAATCTTGTGTTAAACATCTAAACATTTCCTATTCCCCTCTCAATAAAAATATGTGAGATTGTTTAGATCATATTTGAATTTGGTAAATATTTTCACTTTAGTGATTTTTAAAGGTTAATATGGATAAATAAAAAATTTAAGTCTTAATGTGAGAACAATTATTAAATTTAGGGCTTAACTTAGATAAAAAAAAAAAATAAGCCTCAATGTGAAAAAATTGTCAAATTCAAATCCAAAAAATAACTTACCCTTTAAAATAATTTATTTTAATGACTGTTAAAACAAGATTGAGCAATAAATGAGTTGATTAAACAAAATAAATAAATAAATAGAGTTACTCACACCATATATATCCAAATTATAACTTTTATTTTAAATTGTTCCTCAAACTTCAAAACATTCCAATTACACCTCCAAATCATCAATGTTATATCAAAAAGGTCATTTTATTATTGAAACCATTAATTTAACCATTAAATGACACAAAAAAAATCTTGTGTGACATAATTTAAAATGAAAATTTTAATCAAAAGTAAAATGTTGCCGCATAAATTTTAAAATTAAAAGCTAACAATAAATTAGAGCTGAAAAAAAGGCGTAAAAAATTCTAAAACATTATAACTAAGATTTTTACAATATACATTTTTCTTTAAAATTTTCATTTTAAATTATGACACATAAGATCTGACATCTCATTTAACGATTAAATTAACGATTGGAAGGACCATATTGATATAATATTGATAATTTAAGGATATAATTAAAATATTTTAAAATTTAAATACCAAATTAAAATTAAAACTTTGGAGATGTTTGGTGTAATTAACTCAAACAAATAATATGAATAAAAAGGGAAAATAAATTAAAAATAAAATAACTCAGTATTGAAGGTAAACTAAAACAATGAATAAATACTATTAATTGATTAATCGAATAAGATGTACTTTCTAACGAGCTACTGTGTTTTCTTTTATAAAGAGTGTTTCTCAAATTATTGTATTTTCAATGCCATTTATTTCATTGTAACTTGGAAAATGATAAAAGGATTGGGTTAATTCTCCAACCAAGGTTAAACTATTATCCAAAATTTATTAATAAAGTTGTATCAATCTGCTATCAATTTAGACCTTAAATATAAATATAAATTTATATAAAATATATTAACAGAACATATAAATTAAATTTTATATATATATTCAATAAATATAGAATTTCGATATGATAGGTTTGAAAACTGACAATGACAAAAAATATAGGAAGATTAATTTTTTTACAGTTTAATTCTTACGTTTTATTCTCTTCGTTGGATTTGAGCTAAGATTCATTATCTAATTTATTAGGTCAACAAATAGAGAACATAATTAAATATAATATTGATACATTCGTGATTAAATTAAAGAGAACCTAATTAAGAATGGATTATAGTTTAAAGATGTCAATTAACCCAAAGAGATACAATAGATAAAATATCTGAAATCGAAAAAAAAAGAGAGACTATTTAAAAGTTTATTCGTGAAAGTTCTTTTGGAAGAACCATCACATCATTTTAAATCCAAATTCGTGAAAATTGACTGACCATTGAAAAGATACAAAAAGTACTTACAATCCATCCTTTCAGAACTTCTTTTATATAAGACTTCTTTTAATTGAAATATTAATTTCAGGTAAATTAGCAAAATATATGGATTTTGAAAGATAATGGAGACATAGTTGGATTTTTTTTCTATACGCGTTCACTGGACACATTTTCATCCAACAGTAAATTTTCCCCAACAGTCAGAAAATCCAATAGCACATTTTTTTTTCAATGACTAGTTTATTTGCTAAACTCAAGTCACTTTGTTTCTTTTGCCTTCAAATCTCATTTTCTCGATTCTCTTAGTTCATCTATTCTCTCAACTATTTAGTTCTCAATTTTTCATTCAATTTCTCTCAAAATCTTGTTATTTTAATTTTATATTTCGTAATCTATTTGATTTTAATTGATTTTTATAATAAAAATTCTGCTTATTCGTTTGGATAACAAACACATTTCCGGTGTCAAATTACAAATGGTAAGAAAATAGGTTGCTCTATGGTTGTAAATGCATAACTTTATTGCAAATAAAAATTGCTAGATAATGGGTAGACAGGTTAATACGTTGTCAAATGGTTTTGAGTACACAACATAATTGCAGATAAAGCTGCTAGATGTATGTGGATAAACTACCAAAGTTGCAAATTAATAATCTACCAAAACTTCCTACTTTTTAGAGCGTCCCAACCTATGCAACAAAATAAGACATGCTTAAAACAGATCATAATAGAACAAATATTATGATTAAAAATAATCAAATATTGCAACAATAAATATGTTTTCACACAATTAATTCAGTAGCAAAATCATATATTCCTCAAAGGTTTAAGTTAGAGGTGTCATAAGGTATGTTATATGAAAATCGTAAGTATAGATACAATTAACATGATTACTCACAGTTCATGCAATTGGGTATATATTTAATATTAATATAGTCAATTAAATCATGGATTCAAGCATTATTCATACTATTAGGGACTTAATTGCATAAATTAAACATTAAAATAGTTCGGGGACCAATTAGGAACTAATATGCATAAATCATAAAATTTTGGGTCAAAACTATAAGTTTTGAGTTTTAGGGGGCACATGGCTGTGTGGCCGGACCGTGTAGCAAGCCTTGGACTATGTGAAGGGGTACACAACCGTGTGGCCAGGCCATGTGGAGAAACTGTGACCATGTGGTGTTCGAAAAATCAACCTATATGGGAGACATGGCTATGTGGTAGACGGTGTGAGAAGCAAAAACCTGAGGTTTTAGGGGGGACATGATCGTCTGTATAGTCGTGCAATCCACACGGGCGGCCCATACACCCATCTGGTAAGCCGTGTTGTAACACCCCTAACCCTTATCCGTCGTCGGAATAGGGTTACGAAGCATTACCAAACTTTACAGACCAATTATGAACATTTTATATCATTTAATACACATAATAGAAACCAATCACAATTCATTCACATTGTCCTTTATATGAGCCCTCGAGGCCCAAAATACACATTAGAATCAAGTCGGGACCAAACCGAGAACTTAGAGAATTTTTCGTAAAATTTCAAAAATTTTCCAAGTTGCGGGAGACACACACCTGTGTGGCTAGGCTGTCTGTCTCACACGGTCTAGAGACACGCCCGTATGGCTAGGCTGTGTGTCTCACACGGTCGAGAGACACGCCCGTGTCTCAAGCCGTGTGGGTATTCGAAGAAGGGACACACGGTCGTGTCCTAGCCCGTGTCAAAATTAGGGTGGCTACTGACTTGGGTCACACAACCAAGCCACACGCTTGTGTGCTAGGCCGTGTGTGCATATTGACTTGCATATTTAAGGTGCAAGGTTCACACGGCCAAGTCACACACCCGTGTGTAAGGTCGTGTGCCACACACGACTGAGACATATGCCTGTATCTCTGCCCGTGTGAAAATTCCTAAGCATTCTGTTTTGAAATTTTAAGATGCAAGGGACACACGGCCAAGACACACACCCATGTGTTAGGTCTTGTGTCACACACGGCTGAGACACACGCCTATGTCTCTGCCCATATGGACGAAAATAGGCCATTTTAAGGCCACTTTTCTCACCCATTTTGATATCAACCTATAAACAACATTTTTATACATCAATAAATCCCAAACAAGCAATCAACACAAGCCAAAATCATGTCTTAAGCATGACATAACATCACAATACTCAATTTACATAAACTTACCAATTTTACCCATTTCATTGATTTGTCAAAATCTACTACTAATTACTTACATACAAGCATATATCATTAACAAACATACTTCAAATTAGTTTATTTCCAATCCAACCCTATACATGCCATATAAACCAATGTTCACATTGTAAAAACTACCTGATTAAGTTGGATAGTGTGGCTTGGTGTGTTGATTCAATCTCCCAACCTCACGTTAAACTACAAGAACATTAAACAACATAAGTAAGCTTAGTAAGTTCGATAGGTTATACATAGATATTATTGAACTTAATATAATAAATTAAATAGTAAATAAATCATACATTCTCCCTGTCAAACACAACATTAATCAATGAACACACTTCCTTCAAATCAATATCAATAATAAACGATAAATCTTTCAATTTCAATCACATAAGTCTTTTACCAAATCTTACCGAATCGAAGAACAACTTATGGATATGAGTACATCGTATTCAGAAGCCCGGAGGCTACACAAAAGCACATAAATGCTAAACATTAACCCATAAGGGTTGAACTGAAACTCATATGAGTTAACAGAAGCTCGTAAGAACTAAACGGAAAGTAAACATAAAAGTTCGCAACAAATGCTGAACCTCGATTTACTTGGGTAATTTTCTATCAATTCATCCTTTTCATTTACCGTCAATTCATCATTTGCCACAAAACGATTGTACTCAATCCTGCGTTCCACTCGTTTTAAACATTCAATTCAATTTCATAATTTAACAATAATTTTATTTTCTACAATAGATATGAATAAATATATAATAAAATTCATCAATTTAATAAATAAACATTAAATTTTAACCACACGTACTTACCTGGTTAAATTGTAAGATTTGTAGTAGTTCAGGGACTATTCTGTTATTTTCCCCTTTTCACGTTTGTCTACAGGCTCTTGATCTAAAATGTAAAATTATTCATTCATTAGCACATGTTTCAGTTTCAATTCACTTCTCAATTAATACCCCTCAATTTTTGAAATTACATAATTACCCTAAGTTTTACAACTCTTGCAATTTAGTCCCTCACCAATTAGCCTATCAAATGAGTTTTTTTTCAATTAACAATTTATCTAAATATTCTAAACTATCATACAGCCTTCGATCAACAGAATTTAGTATCAAACCCTAATATTTAATCTTTTCACAATTTGGTCCTAAAATCAATTTCTATTAAAATCACTTGATAAAATTATCATATAACAAAATTAAAGCTCTAAATCCATGTTAATTCATCACAAACATCCAGCACTCATCAATGGTAACTTTCAAAATTACCCATAAAGCCAAAAACTAATGACATAGATAGTTGGACCCAATTGTAAAAGTCTTAAAAACACAAAAATTTCAAGAAAAGAGTAAGAATTGAACTCACATGAAGTAAAAATATGAAAAACCAGCTTTAAGAGCTCTCCTATGGCTATTTTTGGCTGAATATTGATGAAAAAATGTCTAGAAAATCTTTTAATTGCTATTTTATTTATTTATTTTTACAAAATTTATAATTTTGCCCTTAAATCACCTAATTTCATTATTGTTTTTTTTTTTTGCTTTATGCAGCCTCACCCTTCTATTTTAGGCTTATTTACTCTTTAAGTCCTCCCTCATTTAACATCTAATCCATTTAATCACTATTTCTTTAATTAACAAGTTTTGCACATTTTTCAATTTAGTCTTTTTTAATTAATTAACTAACAAAACGTTAAAATTTTCTAACAAAACATTAATACTATCTTAATGACACTCCGTATATTTATAAAAATATTTACAGCTCGGTTTATGAAATTGAGGTCTCAATACCTCATTTTCTAAACCACTTAACATAATAAATCCTTATAAAACACAAATTACTAATTCATAAATCTTTCTAAAATCACATTTGACTTGTAAATACTAAATAATAAAATTTACGAGCTTACTCGTCAGATTTGGTGGTCTCGAACCACTATTTTCGACGCCACTGAAAATCGAGTTGTTACACATGTGGTCTAGGCTAGTTTGGTTTTGCCTTGATTTTCTCATAAAAGAACACACACCTGACTTATAGGGTCTCGAGCAATGATCCTCACGTCCAAATCTGATCTGGGATACCCATACAGGTCTTTCGGTTGACAAGAAGGCAAGAATTATTATCAAAGTTCAAGATTTATCGAATTTAACAAGATTTTCGACAAAAACTCATAAAAGATTCGAAATTGGTTTTGGAAAATTGTCAGGAATAATATTATACCAGAATTCTAGGGTTCTACGGAATTGAAAACATGAATTCTTACTGATCTTTGCACATTAGAAACGAAATTTGACGGTGTTATGCTAAAACAATACGAAGAACAAATTGAACGAGGTGGAATTCGGGTTCGGGATATCAACAATAAATTTCCAGTAAAAGAATATGAAAATTTTATGAAAAAGAAAAGTGAAAAAATAAAAGAAAAAGATGTATTTAAAGAATAGAGAAGAAATTCTAAATAAGGTTGGAAAAGATAATCAAAATTCTATTATGATTAGGAAGAGACTAAATGGCTAGGTTAAACAAACTTTAGAGGGTTGATTTGGTAATTAAACCATTTTGCCGAAATTAATAAAAATGGAATGGAATTGGCATGATTTGAACCTAACTGCCAAAGGGAATATACTAAAATCTTACCATTGAACCAACAAACTCATTCTTAAATATTTCTTACCACATTTAATATATAACTAGCTTGAATTTATTCCTTAGCTTGTTGAAAAATAAAAGAGGTAAAAAGAAAATAACAAGCTTTGAACCTTGGTTCTTTAAGCAATATTCTATGTTCTTAACCATCAAGACTAAAACTTATTTCTTAATTATTTTATTAATTCTAACCCTATGAATTTTGGGATGTTACAAGTAGAATAATGAATGTGTGATTAAATTCAATAGCTTAATAAGTAGTTAATGGAAATGAGTGGAATGAGTGAGTACAAGTTATACCAATAAAGATCAAATGGAACAATTCAATCAATCAGGGTGGCATGGATATATATTACTCTTGACCCGGCATTCTAACATTTAGTGTTAGGTTGGAGGTCATTGTTTTTCTTTTAATCTTGAGTGATCAAGAGTTAATTATCATAATATTATTTTCAAAATTAAGTGATCAATATAAAAAATTAAAATTAAATTGAAAGCAAGTAAAGGATTAATTTGTTAAAAATATTTAAACGAAAACAAAGCACGCTTACATCACATGTAATTGTCCCCATGCTGTCAAACATATTTCAATGGGCTAAAGATTAGTCGTGTGTACAAGGCTGCCCTTGGGTGTAGTTTGGGAGTGCTGTCGCCTAAGGTTCAATGCTGGAAGGGGCCCAAAAAAATTACTTTCTTGAGCTTTTAATGTGGGAAAAAAATTCTTCAACCTTTTAAGTCTTTTGATCGACGCTTCATTGTAGGCAGGAAAAGAAAAGAAAAGAAAAGGGTCATTCAATTCTTCGTCATAAACTCTTCATCTCCAACTCCTTGGCTTCTCTAAACCTCATTTAGTTCCCAAATTCCAACTCCTACTATTAAAGCTAATGGAGAATTTCAATTTCCCCAAAAAGATCAATGGTTACTAGCATTCAACCTTCTCTATTTTCCCATAACCATGACAATAAGAGAAATTTTCTGTACGTTAAATAGGGCCAAATTTCATTTGAGTAATACATCATTCATCAGCACCAATCAATTGAAGTTATTAATTTTTACTTTATATCTGAGAGATTGAGAGTTTGAGATTCTAAAATAATTTTTTCGGCGATCGATGGCGACTTTGGCACGGTAGTCCTTCTCTTTCCTATCGTCCTATGTAGCTGTGCCAGACTTCCATTATTCAACTGGTTGTTGCATCTGCTTGCTGCCAATGGTGCCTCCCATCTATGGTGTGCTAGATCTACCATTGTTGTAGGTATGATTCTCCCTCTTTCCTTTCCTTTCTTGTAGTCTTTTCATTCTTAATTTGATGATATCTTTGGGTTTTAACTAATAGAGTCATTAAGTCAGCCTTATATTTAACTTCTCCCTCTAATTCCTTTTTTGATGAACCATAGTATAGTATACTACTGCATACCATTTCTTTATGACTTTATGCGATTGAAATTTTAATTGTTTTTGTTACTCATTTAATTTATTAGTTGCATTTCCCTCACAAATAATTGGATATTTTTAATTATCATGTCTATTTGTAATTGATTATTATAATTATATTTATAGAATTTCAATGACCCGATTTGACTTTTGCAATTAGCAAATGTGAAAGCAAATATTCAACTTGGAATTCTTCTATCAAGTGTTATTATTTTATTTTCTTGTGTTACTTGAGTATCTGATTTATATTTTATATACAATATTACCTAAAATGCATTTATTTGGAGGTGAAAAAAGGAAACAGAGAAAATGTGCTGAAGAGTTAAAAAATTTACAACAAGGTGTTATTGATAAATTTGTTTTTAAAAAAGTAGTTTCTAATGAAAATTTGGATCAATCAAATAAAAGTTTGCATTATTATGTCAATGAGAACTGTACATCCCAAATTTTGCTAGGGCCCAAAGCACACTTAACAGGCCGAAATACAAATTAACCCTCAGCCCAAAATTAACCCTAACCCACCAAACTCAAACCCAATAACCAAAAACCCTAAGCCCAAATAACCAGCCGACAAACTAAAAACATTTTCAGCAAAATGAGAGGCAGAAACCCTAGGTGCGCCGCACCTAGGTCCACCCCTAGCACCACACGTGGCCTCGTCGCGTGCCTTTCGCGCCGCCGCACGTCAGCGCCCCATCCACGCGCATCAGACACTGCTCTGTCACCTGCACAAGACAACCAACAAAATAGTAAATAGAGAAAACAAATAGAAAACGACAAATGAAGCAGAGATTAAACGTTTGTAATCGGCAATAAAAGGCTGAATAAGGCAATTGTATTCTTCTTCTGGACATTTTTACGAACATTGAAATAAATAAAAAAGAACAAAAGGTTGTTGTTTTTCATCTTCTTTTTTTCGATTCATTTATTTATTTTATTTGTCATTTTTTTTACAAATCTGTTTTTTTTTTAAAAAAACTATTAATAAAAGAAGATGAAGAAAAAGAATAAGGGAAGAAACCTACCTGGATCACCAGTGGCTCTGTCGACGGATGTCTTCTCGCCGTCGTCGGAATCGGGCCTTAAAGTGGGTCTAATGCTCCTTCGGTCCCTCGGGTTGGAAGCCCGACTCTCGAATATGCCGTGAAACAAGGGCTGAAAAGCCCATTTTTTTCGTCGTCGGCCTTTGGTCACGACGGCGCAAGCGGCCCCAAGGCTGGATTTTGGGGAGGTTTGAGAGAATGAAAGTTTTTTTTCTTTCTTTTTTTAAACAGAATGGAAGAAATGGGTTTTTAAAAAAAAATTGGCTTTTGTAAGAGACGCAAAACAGGGTAGTTTGGGGCCTGTTTCAGAGGCCCTAAAACGGCGCCGTATAGGGCCACCCACGTTTGACCCGACCCGACCGCTGGGGATCCGCGTGTTTAGTCTTGAGAGGATATTTACGCAATACGCCCCTCCGCCCTTGCAGTGTATTCAATGCGATTTCTTTATTATTTTCGATTTTGGCCACGAATTTTCACGTCTGTTTCAATTTGGTCCATAGATCATGTGTATGCGTTTCACTGGAACGACGCCGTTTGGTTAACATGGGAATGTTTCTCCTTTGGTCCTTTTCCTTTCACGCGTGACATGATCTAATCCTTTTTGTTGTTTTTTCATTTCGACCCCAAAATTTAGTTTGGTTTCCAATTTAATCCCATATGCGTTATTAGAGTTATTTTATCATTAAATTAATTATTTTAATATTATTATTACTATTATATTACATTATTATTATTGTTATGATTTACTTATGTATGTCATTTTAATTTCAAATTTTGTTATATACATATATATACATACACACATTTTTTTATATATACACACATATACATACATATTTTTATTTATACATATATACATACATATATATCTCTTCACATTTTGAACCTTATTCATTTTCTTTATTGCTATTTACATGCTCATCATTATTTTAAAAGAATTTTTTAATTTTATTCGTTTATTTACTTGTTATAACATGATTGACTTGTCTCTTACATTTGTTTATTTCATTTTTTATGATTGTTCATATTATTCATACTTACATTACCGAATTCACTATTGTTTTGTCACGTGTATTAGCATCGTGTTTTATCTCTACTATTTTGCGTTAAATTGTTTTTATTCAATGTATAAATTATGACTTTTGAATAAACAAAATTTCGTGTTTAGATTTGAGAAAGTCGTACCCTAACTTACTGGGTTTCGATTTTTGCAATAAATCTAGATACATGAAACTTTTCAAACTCTAGTTTTAAATGATCTCGGGAAATTAAGAAAAGATTGTGTCCTAACTTACTGGGCATGATCTTTTCTTTTAGAACCCCTAGATAGCTAAATATCTTTTCAATAAGTAAATTTTTCAGCATGTATCCTCGTATCGGGAATTCGATACGTTGTGTCCTAATGTATTGGATATGACATGTTTTTTTCTTGATATGAGGATTTCTCTAAAAATAATAAAGGCAATATTTTGCATTTGGAAATTCAAGAAAGTGTGCCCTAACGTGCTGGGTTTCGATTTCTTATTTGACCAAATAGCCAAATATCCTGCTAAAACTTCAAAGTATGGGTTTTCAAACCTTAAGGTGATCTTGGTTTCGACGGTTTAAAGTATCGTGCCCTAACGTGCTGGATGTGATATTCCTTCTGAATAAAAGAATCTTGAATTTCAATCCATGTTATTCGAGTTTTTTAAGGATCATATTTTTAAAACTCTTCAAAGTTTTCAAATTTTGACACTAAGACATTAATTAATCAATTAGGTACCAATTTTGGGCGTTGCGAGGGTGCTAGTCCTTCCTCGTACGTAACCGACTCCCGAACTTGTTTTTCTTTGAATTTCGCAAACCAAAAGCATTGTTTTAATAAATCTAAACTGTTTATTAAAAACAAATTTTTTTCGAGGTGACCCGATCACACCTCATCAAAAAAGATTAGTGGCGACTCCTATGTTCGTTTTTGTTTTCAAAATCCAAGTTGACCCCGTTTCATTTAAAAAATGATGTCAACAAGAATGATGAAATTAATGATCCAAATGAGCCTAATGATGTGCTAAATGTATCTAATATTGAAAATATTGGTCTTAATGAAGAACAAACAATTTATCCTGATATTTATGATCCTAGAAATTAGGCTAATCTTGATAACAAAACAAGTGACATGGTGAGATTAGCGATAGAAAATGGTTGGCTTATTCCAAACATGTTGACAAAGTGTTTTGTTTTTGTTGTAAGTTGTGCAAATCTATTAGTAATAAAAGTTTGTTAGCATATTAGTAAGAGGATCAAACAACATGAAAACAGTGCTGAACATATGACTAATATGAATACTTGGAATGAAATGAGAGTAAGGTTGGATAAAAATGAAACAATTGATAAAATCTTGCAAGAACAGATTATGAAAGAGAAAGAGTGATGAATGCAAGTTTTACTTAGAATATTTTCAACTGTTAAATGTCTTGCTACTCATAATTTGACTTTTCGAGGATCCAATGAAAAAACCTATTAAGATAGCAATGGTAATTTTCTGGGATTGATTGAAATGATTGCTAAATTCGATGTGACAATGCAAGATTATGTTAGACGCATTCAAAACCGTGAAATTCATTATCATTATCTTGGGCATAAAATTCAAAATAAGTTGATTTTCCTTTTGCCTAATAGTGTTAAAAGTTCTATAATTAAGACCATCAAAGAGGCAAAATATTTTTCTCTAATTCTTGATTATACCCCTGATATTGGTCATCAAGAACAAATGACTCTAATAGTACGATGTGTGAATATGTCAATTAATAAAATAAAAATTGAAGAGTACTTTTTAGAGTTTTTGAAGGTGGATGATATATCTGGATTGGGACTTTTTAATGAATTACAAGATGTTTTGAAGTCTCTTGAACTTAATGCTGATGATGTAAGGGGTCAGGGTTATGATAATGGTTCCAATGTAAAAGGGAAGCACCAAGGTGTTCAAAAGCGATTTCTTGAAATAAACTCAAGAGCTTATATATGCCTTGTGCTTGTCCTAGTCTGGATCTTACTTTTAGTGATATGGCACATTCTTGCATTAGAGCTATTTCAATTTTTGGAATTGTTCAACGCATATATTCATTATTTTCGGGTTCTACAAAAAGATGGAAAATTTTGCTTAACAATGTCCTTGAATTAACTATGAAATTTTTATCTAATACCTGTTGGGAGAGTCAAATTAAAAGTGTTAAAACTATTAGATTTCAAACTCCCTAAATAAGATTGGCTTTGTCGGAATTATATGAATCTTGTGAATGCAAAGTCAAAGAGTGAAGCAGAGAGTTCGATCAATGCACTTGGGATTTTTGACATTTTGCTTGGTAGGGTAATTTGGTATGAAATTTTATTTGCTATAAATATAGTGAGTAAGAAATTGCAATCTAAGTCTATGTGTATTAACATCACCATAAAGCAATTAGAAGGCGTATTGTCATATTTTGAAAAGTATAGAACTGAAGGCTTTACTTCTAGTATGAATATTGCTAAAAGTATTGCACTTGATATGGATGTAAAGCCTACCCTTCCAACAAAGCATCATGTTATTAGAAAAAACAATTTGATGAGAATAACTAAGAGGGTGAAGAAATTCAGTCGGGTGATGAATTATTTAGAGTTGATTATTTTTTAGTTATTGTAGACATGACAATTACTTCTTTGAAGAGCATATTTAAAAACTAAAAACATTTGAAAGTATTTTTAGGTTTTTGCTTGATTCAAAAAAGTTAAAGTCATTGGATTAAAAGGAATTGAGAGAATGTTGTGCTAGTTTTTACTCTGTCTTTTCTCATTGTGATTTATCAGATGTTGACTTAAATGATATTTTCTCTAAATTGAAAGTGTTGAAATTTACTTTACCGAATGAATTAATGTCAGCCACAAAAATTCTTGAGTTTGTCAAATCTACATATTGCTATCCGAATGTTTCAATTGCTTATAGAATTTTTTTAATGGCCCCTGTGACTGTGGCATCATCTGAAAGAAGTTTTTGAAAGCCAAAGTATATATATATATTCATTCAAAGCTGTCCACTTGAGTCGTAGTCACTAAATTATTTATATCTTGAGATACAGAACTCCAAATTAAGATCCGTAAATTTTATCTGAAACTAGACTCACATATGTTCTTACCATAAAATTTTCAGAATTTTTGGTTTATCTATAAAAAATTTTTTATGATTTCTTGTGTTTTTGTAGTTGATGACATAGGAGTAGATTGAATGAAAAATATATATATTTTTTTTAATTTTGTTAGAAAATATCTTATTCGCTTAAGGTAATAAAATGTTTTATTTTAATGAAATTACTCGTATATGTTTTTATTTTATTTTATTAAATTTTATAATTTTTTAAAAGGGATTCCAATTTATTATTTCGCCTAAGCCCCAAAAATGTCAAGAAGGGACTTGAATGTGTATTGTATCATATCATATGTATAAATCACAAATATTTAAAGAAGTTTTTTTATATTGTATGACTATTTTTGTGAATAATTTTATAGCCAACATTTTTTTTAAATTAACCTCATTATTTTATAAAACTTGTATGTTTAATTTTTTATATCATAAAAGAAAACCAAGTCAAACAATTATAATTGTGTAAATAATAAAGTTTTAGGAAATAGTTCAAAAAAATAAAAATTGCATTTTTTTTCAATTAATTTGTTGTTCAATTTTCATTCTAACATTAATTATCAAAATTTTACAAAATAAACAAATATGTTATTATATTTTAATATCTTAATCATATTAACTACGGGGTTAGGTGAGATAGCAAGGATCTTTCTTACCTTAACCAGTAGTCGAGGATTTGATCATTGTCTTGGGTATAGAGTAGCTTTAAAACTCGTGCCCAGCATCTACTCCTTTAATGAATCTATAGAACTTGAATGATTAGTCATTGAGCTTACTTTAGTGGATATCTTGGGAAATAAAAAAATTTCTTAATCAATCTAAAATAAGTTTTTATATTATTTTAGAAAATTTAGAGTTTACGAGTTGTTATGGAAAATGACATTTATTATATGTCTCATTTTTAAATTTAAGTTTTAATTTTTATAAAAATTAAATTTTAATTAAAATCCAATTTTATTTATAATAACACATAAATCAAAATACAAGTTTAAGTTAATAAAACATAATTAAATTTATATTTTAAAATTTTTAAGATTTGAAGTAATCAAAGATGAAGTTGAAAATATTGCTCTCCGTTTGTATACATATGTGAAGTCATACACTCAAATGATTAATGGTTCGAGGATACCTTAAAATTATCAACCTCCAAATTCTAACAGGTTAATGACAAAAGGTATCTACATCAACATGATGCACACTTTATGAAAACCTGCAATAGCGTTGACACTGATGAAAATCTCTTAACGAAGAAGTACATCCAATTATTAAAATGAAATTTCTTTAATTAATACAATGATCTTGAGCTTGAGATGATTATCAATTTGAAACAATTGACCTAAAATTTCTGAACTTATTCACAAAATGCAATGTATAATTAACATAGGTAATGGAAGATG
Source organism: Gossypium hirsutum (assembly GCF_007990345.1). Classification (NCBI taxonomy): domain Eukaryota; kingdom Viridiplantae; phylum Streptophyta; class Magnoliopsida; order Malvales; family Malvaceae; genus Gossypium; species Gossypium hirsutum. The sequence goes on from NC_053441.1 coordinate 27,171,366, forward strand.
TGTCAATCATCAATTACATCCCTTGCTGAAAGCATTTAAGCCTTTTAACCATAAAGAAATATTGTCAAAGTCCATATGCTTAATATGTTTCCACATCAATGGAACTAATACTAAGTTTATATGCTAGTTTCCATACCACCTTAAACAATGCCATCATTGCTTATTTGTTAAATTGCATACTCGTCCATAAACATCCTACTAACCATGGTTTCTGTCCATCCTCGAGAAGTCCTTGCGTTGTTAACTTTGACCCCAAACCTTCAATATCATCTTTCATCATGCAACTTAGTAAACCACTACTTCCAATCCTCCCTCACTCTGAACTTAGCACTGCATTCTAAAGCTTCTACAAGAAATTCGAGAAAAAAACTTGATGCAGACTGCAATACTCTTCAATAACTCACAGGGGAGGCTCTAAAACCAATAACAAAGTAGGCCATTGATCTCTAAGAACATTCAGAGGTTTGTTTTACAACAACTAATCTTAATTATTGAAGTACTTAACTTTTAACTCAGCCTTATAATCCATTAATTTCTTTGTTAATGTCAACCGGTGTGACATATGGAAAACACAAATTTATCTTGCCAAAAAGCAACAATTATTGAAATATATGATTAAACAAGGAAGCTCCTCATAAACAAATTTATAAATAATACTTGTTTTGCATTTAATACATGAGCCGCCACTAATTAAAATTAAAAGATGATCTATATCCCATTTTATTTATGCTTCTTTTAACATTCATTTTCCATTGAAAAGAGATAAAGATAATGATGGAAAGTTTGGAGAAAATTTTCAAACCTCCTTTCATCTTTTCTTTGCTTCTACTTGCATTTTATTTGAATTTAAAGGAAGACCATTATGCTGTGGGTCAACCTAAAAGCTAAGTTATTGTTATGACCATACATTAATCTAAAATTAAATTAATTTTTTTAAAAATTTAATATGATTTATACTTGTTTAGTTCGAATCTCATATTAATATAATGTTTTATTCTTTTGTATACTTTTGAACTGTTTTGCCAAATCAATAAAATTATTTCGTTTATTTTATAAAAAAAATAATATGTTACCTATAATTTATTTATAACTAGTTTTTCGTTTGTATATTTTATAAAAAAATTTATTTATTAGAAAAAAATGTTTTAAACTGCGTAATTTATTTAAATTTTAATAAGTTATAGTTTCTTCTGTAGTTTAAAACCTTTTATTTAGAAAAAAATATATCAATATTTTGAACTTTAAAACAAAAGAAATAACATGATTTTTTTTATATAAATTTGGGGGAAAATAGTGTTAATACATTCATTTGCTGGAAAATTTAAAATATTTGAAATTTGAAAAAGAAAAGTAAATAAGTAGTAAAATTTGTGCATTAATACAAAAATAAAATTCCAATGGGAAAAAACTAAATATAAATGATAAAATTGCAGGACACAGTTTTTAATTAAAATAAGAATAAATTTACCTCAAAAACTATATTTATCTCATATTTTAAAACTAAAATTTTAGATTTTATAAATTTATATCATATTTTGAAATTACAAATACTTGATATTTTAAAGTTAGTTTGTAGAGGTAAAAACGTAAAAAGATTAAATATATACATTTTTTTGCATTAATGCGAAATATAAAAGGGTAAAAGTGACAAAAAGTATAAATGATATGTAGAAGACTATAGTTAATAAATTTAGAAATTCTTGAGTGAACATTAGTCACATCTTATACACAATTCTTGATTCATTATTGTAGCGACCTAAAAATTTCAGGTACGGGCGCTAGTCGATGTAATTTTGTAAATTTGAAAACTGAATCTCGATTTTATTTGAAAAAAGGAGTCGCCACCGATCTTTTTTCTAGGTGTGATCGGACACCTACAAAATTCTCTTTTTAGAAGAAAAATTTATTTTTAAACTTTTCTAAAAAAGAGGTAATTTTAGGTCCACGTAAAAATCCAGAGAAAATTAGGGTTCGGGAGTCGGTTACGCGCGAGGAAGGTATTAGCATCCTCGCGACGCCCAAAATTGGTATCTCGTTAAATGCGCATTGTCCTAATTTTCAAAAACACGAGTTCAATTTTAAATTTAATCGCGATCCGATCAAAATACGAGAATTTTTTTTTAACACGAAGAATTTTGAAGAACAGTTTTTTTTTTAAAATGAAATTTTTGAAACACGAAAATTTTAGAAATAAGAATTTTTTTAAAAAAAATCACGGAAATTTTTAAAACAGGAATTTTTGAAACACCGGAAATTTTTTTAAAAACACGAGGATTTTTGAAAACACGAAGATTTTTTTTTTTAACGCGAGAGTTTAGAAACATGAAAATTTTTGAAACACGACAATCTTTTTTAAAAAAATATAAAAATTTTAAAACACAAAAATTTGTGAAACACGAGAATTATTGAAAACACGAAAAATTTGAAAATACGAAAATTTAAAAACACAAATTTTTTTTTTAAAAAACACGACAATTTTTTTTTAAAACATAAAAAATTTTAAAACACGAGAATTTGTGAAACACGAGAATTGTTGAAAACACGAAAATTTTGAAAACACGAAAATTTTTGAAACATAGAAATTTTTAGAAAAACACGAAAATTAGAAATTTTTTTTAACTAGAAAATTTTAAAACACGAGAATTTTTTTTTAAAAAAAAATACCGTATTTAACACGAATCGACGATATTCACCCCGACATGGCAATGAAATCGAAGAACCAGTGTCAAACCGATGGAATCTAATACTTAATCGTGATCCTATTAAAACACGAGAATTTTTTGTTTTTATTTATTTCGTTCGTTTTTTTTTAAAACACGAGAATTTTTGAATGTTTTTTTTTTGTTTTTTTGTTTTTAAAGGGCGTCTCATATTTAACACGAGCCATCAATATTCACCCAACATAGCGATGAATTCGATGACATAATATTAAATCGGTTCGTTTCCTTATGCATCAAAATTATTCGAATCTAAAAGTTAAAATAAAATAGAATTAAGAAACATAAAAAATAAAAATACTTAAAAATATGCAATAATATTAAAAAAACGATACAATATTTAAATATTTAAGCAAAATTAAAAGAACAAAAATTTACCAAAACCCAAAGTTATGGGTTGTTTGGACCTTTTTTCTCTTGTTGGGCTGATGTTGTTGGGCTGCCAAGGGACTGGGCTTGCTAGCTGTTGGAATGGGCCGAATCTGCTGGACTGCTGCACTGGGCCTGCTGCTGGACTGGAGCTGCACGGGTGGGCTGCTGCTGGCGCTGGGCCGAATGCTGCTTGGGCCTGCTTTTTTTTATATTTGGGCTGTTTTGATTTTTTTGTATTGCTTTTTCTTTTTCTTTTTTTTTTTTGCCTAATTTCTTTTTTTTTTGGGTTTTTGGGTTTGGGTTGCGGGTCGGGTCACCGGATCGGGTCGTGTCGCAGGATCGGGTCGGTTTGACCCGACTGTTAATTATTATTATTTATATATTTTTTATTTTTTTCCTTTTTCTTTTCTTTTTCTTTTTCTTTTTTCTTCTTCTCCTTCTTCTTCTTCTTCTTCTTTTTCTTCTTCTTCACGAGCCCTAGCCGCCGCGCCGCGCTGTCGCTTGTGCCGTCGCCGTCGTCTTCGCCGTCGAGCCGCTGTCGGAGGCTCTCCTCTTCTTCTCCTTTCTCCTCTCTTTCTCTCCTTTTCCTCTTCTTTTTCTCTTTTTTTTATTTTTTTTTTCGTGGGTGTTCTCATTTTTGGAGTTTAAACTCCTTTTTATAGTTGGTTTTGCTTCTTTTTTGCAGGTAGCAAGTGGGGAAGGAGCAGCCACCCATGTTTATGGCCTGAAAATCTGGAAGTGGGTGCCCCAAATCATGTAACTTGTCTGAAGGACCAAATCGCAAATGCAGCAAAACTTCTGGGGCTAAATGTAATTTTTAGAAAATTTAGGATTAAAATGAAATTTAATGAAAGTTTAGGGTCTAAGTGAAATTTAAAG